>NW_027112666.1:293927-308470 GCF_000696795.3 Halyomorpha halys | reverse complement strand
TATATTAATCAAAATCTAGTATTTTGTTAAAATTGTTGAAAACGTATGTACAATAAAATTTGTTATATATAAGATTGTTCTTCAAGATGGCTGAAACGTTGGACTTTTAAAGAAATAATAAAGAGTATTTTGAGAAATAATTTGGATACACGTTATTTTATTTTTTTTTTAAATAATAAGTCTCAGGAAAGTGAAAAGATCATATACAAATTATTATTATTAGGGAAACATTCATAACCTCCCCACTATTCATCAAAGTATAACTGATTTGGAGCGATTCCAATAGAGAACTTAAAATTATTTTTATTTTTCCAAGGGACGTGTAGAGAATTATATCAATGACAGAACGTTATTTGGTCTCGGCCGTAAACAAAAAAGAGAGGCCGGCATAACAGCGACTATTTTTACTAAACACTGAAGAAGGTTGTGTCATCAGATGAGATCGAATGTTGTGTTCAGGCCTACGAGGTCCAGTACAACGTTCGAAAATATCTTGAAGACGATTTTTTTCCTTCATTATTAGAGAAAATCATAAATAATAAATAAAAATGAAATTATTTGTATTGTAGTTGGAACCAAACCGGAGGATAGAGAAGCACAATTTATTATAACAGAGAAATGGTAGTTCTCTGTTACCATAATAATCCACCATTAAAGATTATTAATTTAAATAATAAGTCAGTAATAAAACAATTGTCCAAATTTAGTACGGTATAGTGTTTATTGGCATTAAAGAAAAAAACAGCACGAAAACCCTTATATTATACTCTGCTGCAGTTTTCATCTATTGCAGCAACTGTCTCAGCCACCATATATGATGTATATTGTATGATAGTTCCCATCATGAAGATGTTATGGCAGTGCTGTCGCATTAGGTTAGCCATGACAGATGACAATAAATGTAATGTCAATGAAGCTACTTATAAGTTACCTAAAGAGAAATTAAATGAAAACATCGAGCCAAAGAGGCAGAAGGAGTAATTCATTTAAGTATATGCTCCTAGTATTGATCCCTTAGGAGTCTCGATGGTTATTACTAGGGGATAGGATTTTTATGTTTTCACATATTTTTACCTGACCATGATATATGCGATTCCTTACTAACTATAGATGTTTCAAGACATTTCTGGCCAAAAGAAGCCATTTTTATTTCACATATTTTTAAATATTTGGCCTTTTTTACATATTTTGTTGTAAATCACATATTTTCTGAAATATTTGTTATTTTTATCATATTTTTCAATATTTTTTCCTGAATCACATATTCCCTTAAATTATTTGTTCTATTTTAAATACATTTTTCGCAGCAACAACGTAAAATTCAAGAGAACGCAAGAAACTTAAAAGTGAAATTTATCATTTATCATAAATAGTGCGTAAAAATTCTGTATCTTCATCTTTGAACACAAATTAAAAGCAGTGGCAATAATAAATTTTCACACAGAATTACACCGAGAATCCCTCAGAATCAATTAAAAAGAGCAAGGGTCTTATTCCTTATAATAACAAATGATGACACAGCCGCCCAGGTGATGCAGAATACCGAACTAGATGCAATGGAAACAGCTTCATTTAAGTATGCCCCTATAACATCAGTAAATGTTGAAAGATCTTTTAGCCGGTACAAGTCCATTCTGCGGTCAAAACGACGAAGATTTTTATTTGAAAATTTAAAAAAGCATTTAATCTGCAATAATTTTGTTACTAACCCTGCTGAATAATTGATTTCTTTCAAAGTTTTAAATATTTTTCTAAAGTTTTTTTTTCTTTTTCTTTTTAAAAAGGATTATTCTTTATTTCCGTTTATAATTTGTTCATAATTCATTTTGAGTAATTATTAATCAATTAGTTTAATTACAATTACTAATTAATGTCTTGTTATTGAATAGCTATGTTTTCTCTAAGTACATTTTTTTGTACATATTTTAACATAATTTCTTTAAAATATTATTAATATAATAGATAATAAATACATATTTATGTAACTTTTTTTAAGTTATAAAATTACTAATTAATTAGTAATTTATATTGTTGAATATTACAAAATTCATAAATAGATATTTTTTTAAATATTTGACAATTTATTAGCACATATTTATGTTCATATTTCGGATTTTTTAGCACATAAAAATCCTATCCCTAGTTATTACTATCACATAACATGGTTCCAGTAATTAATAAAAATCCTCAGATAATAATGACAATAGTAATATATACTAAAAGTAGAAATGCAAAAAAGAACTTGATTGTACAGTTACTAGAACTAGTAATATTGGGGATAACGGTAAGTGAACTCCATGGCCCTTTTTGCCCAACCCCAGAACAGCTACCTAGAGGTTACCGTCTCGTTCTAACCAGAGAGGGAGTGTCAAGATTTATTAATCGGGACCGCCGAGGAAAAAATATTAATAGTTCTAGATGGGAATCGAACCTACACCGTTTTGAACCGAGCTCTCTGCGACACTGTTCTCAAAGATACAACTTTAATGATAGTAGCAGCTAAACAAACGGATACTAAGGAATCAAATTCCAAAGGTGAGAAGAGTTAGCTCTGAATCTTTTTTAAGTTGGTAAACCTGAATAATACATGATGATATTATCATGGAGGTGTTTGTATCCTTATTCTTTCATTTGGGTTCAGTAAAATCGTCTACAGAAATGTTGGTCTCTTGAATTTCATTCGCTACTTCCATCTCTGACAGGCCAATTAACTAAGCAGGATATTTTTAAGTCCGATGGCCTTCAATATCCCTTTAAGTGTACAATTGGTGGAGTAATTAACACTATTAGACCAAATAATTCACATATTTTCAAAACCTCCAAGGGAGTCCGTGGTTGGTGGAGCCAGCTAAGCCACGGTCATAGCACTATCGTGAATCGAATCCGGCCTGGGCGAGATAAATATTATTTCGTGGTGGACCCTCAGATGTTCTCGACTTTCCCACTGGTTTGTAACCTGCAGGATAACTCATCTCTCCTGCCTTAAGTTGGAGTATATAAGGACTAATATAGTTCTTGTCCTAATAGTGAGGCCACACTCACTTCCAGGCTGGCCCAATATACATCAAAAAATATTTTCCACCACACTTCCCGGTTATTATAATCGTCCAATAAGAACTTAAGAACACTTACGCATCATTTAATTTAGCATTCTGATTTTTTCTAAAAAAAGGACAGAAGTTAAAAAATATTTAGTTGGAGTTTCTGTAATTTTCTAGTTAAAATAACATTTCTTTCATCGTGAGATATTGTATTATGTCATGAATTTAAAAATAATGGAAGAAAAATAATGAAAAAATATTTTTTTTATTTTAATTTCGATTTAAATGATCACATTTTTTATATTATTTATAAAAAAAAAATGTTATACTTTTTAAATTAGTTTGATAAAAATTAGTATTTCCTTTTTTATTGCTTTGTATTATACCTATTTACATAACAAAAAAACAACAACATTGTTTCAACAAATAAAAAATATAAATATAATAAATATTAATCTTTTTCTAACCATAAATTTTAATAACATAAAGTTATCACACGCCCTATTTTAGTATATTATTTTTTAATCCAGTAGATACCCTCATAATATACGTATCATTTTTTTCAGAATAAATGAAAGAATTTTAAACTAAAAAAAAATTATTTGTTTTTTTAATTTTCAAGACGGTATAGAGTAACCAAAATAGATCTAACAGAAAACGAAAGTAAAGATACACAAATACTAGCCTTAGAGTCCAATTACCAACAGCTAGGCAGAGTTCAACGTACCTGCAACAGCAACTATAAACAATTTCGTAACAAGTAAAAAATAACTAACGGTTCTTTTTTCAAGGCCGATCGTAAAAATTGCGGCATATTTCTACCTTATAAAGAAAGTAAGACGCAGTTCGAGAGCGGGATTAAACAGAAGGGTTCAGAGAAAATAGATCACGAACACTTAGGAAGTTGTCAAGAGAAAAAATATTAACAAATAGTAAAACTTAAGAATAGGTACGAAATATTTCATAACGTACCGAAAAGAAAAATAAGAAAGTAAATTAATACTCAAGTATTCAATAAGTACGAACATTACGAGCAAATATTAATTTATTTGACTTTTTATAATTAATTCAATTGAAATTACAAAGTTAGCTGTTCTCTCCTAATTTCAATAGTTTTCTAAAAATTAATATTTATTTAATTTTGATTTTTTATATATATTTAATTACTAGATTTTAATTTTTATACACATACATATTATTTTATATTATAATTTTAATATAACTATGTTTTCATACTGTCTTCTTCTTATAATGCGTGTACTATACATTTTATTCATGTATTACTTACTTACCTATATTATTTGTTATCTTTTAATTTTCTTCTTGTTTTTTTGTAATTAGCCATGATGAAGATCTGAATATCTGACCGAAACTTTGGCATAAAGTAATTTTTACTCTATTTATTTATTTTAGTATTTGTATTTTTCACTGACCACACCCAATCTTAATCTCATTCCATTTTCTCCTCATATAACATTCACGGTCAACCACTAAATAATTGGACAGTTTTCGGTATACGATTAGAACTTGCTTATTTTTAAATTCAATATTTTATGTTGCAGTATTAAAAGTAATTATTTGGAATAGAAATAAAAAAATAAAATAAAAAAAAAAACAAGAACTACTGTGTCATGATATTACTAGACTAAAATATATTATAATATTAATACCAGGAAACATTTCGCCAAGTAAAGCATCGGCAGGGCCATAAAAAAAATTAAAACATCTCATTTTAACAGCCTTAAAATAGTCTAGTCATATTTATAGTTCATCATTCCAAAACAGTTCAACACAAGAAAAAGGAAGTAAGATATCTTCTTTGTCTATAATCTAAAGGGCCCTATATCATAAAGTGACCAAGGATCGAATACTATAATGGTCTAATTGGTAATGTCATAAAAATCATTAAAACTATATTTCAACAAGACTTATGAATTTTGTACAGTACCTCAGTTCGATTCTCACAATTCTATGGAAAAAAAATTAAATGTTTTCCATTGTTTATATCACAACTCGTAAGCCAGTCAATATCATTTAATTTTTCTGTGGTCAGTTAAATTTAATCTAAATGTTTCCAGATTCGCCACCTAACACAATATCTAAGAAACCTAAAGAGGGAAGAAATATCTCACAATATCCGAAGTTTCGAATATAAAGCAACTTCGATTAATCGATACTTGGAATCGAACCAAAGACTAGATATACCCTTCCCCCTCAGAGTAGACCAGGTTCACCTTCGTCAGATGTGGTTTCCTCCTTTCTCTATTGCCATTGCATGTTGGTTCCCTACTGAAAGGCTCGAAACAAGGCAATAATCCGCACCTATTACAATATCCGCATATGTTATTATTTACAATTATCATATATTATAATACAATATCAGTTTTACTTAACAAGCATTTTACATATACAGTGACTTTTTATCGAATGAACACCGATTCGCGAAGGATATCGCTTCGTAAGAAAAAGAAAAACCTTGAAAGAGATGTTTTTATCGATTGTGTATACGGAATACTTTCCAAAAAAAGATTTCTTAAAATTCTCCCTTCTCTTTCATGACTTAAATAAAATCGAAAGAACCGGTTTCTTCAACCATCTTGGCTTATCATCGCGATTCGCTGGAGTGCCTTCTTAGACCGATTATACTTGACCTTATCTTTTTTATCTGAAAATCATTGTGAAGTATAACTTTCACTTATCTTCATGGACCGATTGGATTTGATTTCCATTCACAAACAAGTAATCGGATTGACTTTCGGTTAAAGCTTCTGATTAAGTTTAACGAAGGCCAGTAACTGACCTACCTGCAGCATAAGTCCTAGAACTGATCATCCAGCAGACAGGTAGAATATAAAAAAATATTTCAAAATTAATTATAAATCAATCCTAGATCAATTAAACAGAACTGTCAAAGAAGATATAAATTTCAACAATTATAAAGAGAAAGGGACCATAGCTGATAAAAGGATAGCAGGGCAATTTAAGATCCCTTTCTTTTCTGAAATTTATGATTTTATTTTTTTTTTATTTATTTTAATATTGATATATAATCTAATCTAAATTCTAAATTGGATCGAATTTTGCAGAGAGAAAGCGATCCACACAGTAACTAAACTAAGAAAAATGGATTTAAAGATAAATATTTAAAATTAAATTTAAACAATACAAATAACACTTATATAAATACATAGAACTGATTACTTCAACTAAAAGCATATTAAAGGGTTTACACAATTTCATAGTTTAGTGCTCTTGTTGACAGTTCCAAGATTGGATATCCATGTGAGTTGAGAGTGGGAATTTTTCTACAAGACATAGAGTGCTAAATAAGGAATAATAACATAGCATTAAGAGATATTTGACAAATTTTAAAAATTTTAAAAGAAAAAAAAATTCGGATTTATACCTGTTTTGACAAGGAAGTAAGCTGAATCAAAATCAACAAGGCAATTGAAGAAATGAGTGAATGAAGGTGTTAAGTGAAATTTTAAGAAAAATAGATGTTTTTGCTTTGTAGATTATTTAAAATAAACCTTTCTACAATTAGATTAATTTTTCTGAGCCTTCAATTTGGCGAATTTCGAAGAGTTTAAAGTTAAGTTTTTACAATCTGAAGTTGGAATAATAAAATATAATAATTAAAATTTTCAAGGATTCAAATATTTGTAACTATATATTCATCTAATTATACCTCCAATTAATAAATAAATATTTCTTAAAATGAAAAATGTTTGTACTGATATATATATATATATATTTTTTTTTTTGCTGAAGTTACTTATATATAGGTATACAGTCTCAAGGAAAATAATTAGTAAAAATGAATCGAATTATTTACTTATATATAAAGAAAAAAATTAGCAATTTTAAAAATTTAATATTGCAAAAATTTTTGAAAATCTGACAATTCAAAATCCTATTAAAATTGGCAAAGAATCAATTTTCATCTCAAAATTTATTATATGGGAAACAAACCCTTGAAATGGCTGAAAATAATTTTTCCTAAATATGAAGTTGGTTACATATATAAATTATGTTTAACTTACGAAGTCGAAGTCAAAGACGAAGTAATCCAAAGAGGATGTTATGAATTGATATTAGCACAGATGACACTAACACGAAAGAAGCACTTAAGCACACAAAGATCACGTCCTTACCGAACGATGGTACGGTACTCACTGCCGGCATTCGCCATGGTGGGGGATCGCATCGCTCTCTTCGACCTCAACAACTTGTTCTCGTTTATTTACCGGCTAGTTAACGGATAATTAACAATAATTTACAATTCCATTAACAGTGAAATAAAAATACATGAGGCGCTTA
The DNA here is from genome assembly GCF_000696795.3 of Halyomorpha halys. Classification (NCBI taxonomy): domain Eukaryota; kingdom Metazoa; phylum Arthropoda; class Insecta; order Hemiptera; family Pentatomidae; genus Halyomorpha; species Halyomorpha halys. The sequence goes on along the minus strand of NW_027112666.1, from coordinate 301,106 downwards.
TTTTGAAAGTGGCCTAGTTCCATTTTCCAAAAAAAAATAAGTTAGCTACTTTAATAGTCATATTTTTACATAATCTTTTCATTCTGAAACGAATTTCCACAGATATATTTAAAGTCGTTAAGATTTTGTAACACGAAAATTTGATGGTTAATTAAGTGATAAAAAACGTTTATTTAGATAGCGGTATATGTTTCATCTGGATTTCCCTGGATTCTGGAGTTCCCTTAGTTTCAAATGGATATGACATAAAATTTTATGGGACCACAGCTTTATATTTAATTATCAAAATAGTATTTCAATTACAAATCCATAATGACTTTGTTTGAAGTACTTTAGATTCGATAAGGAATTCACACGAGTCCTAGTTGATGATAAGGGATTCACATGGTTATATATGCCACTATATTATATGGTTATATTCGTACATGTGGTGGCGAGGATGCACAGTCATGATCGCCAAAGAGAAGTAGTACACCAATAATAGAGAAGAGCCTATTCCCAGGACTCAGAAAAGGGAGGAGACAATAGACTAGTGGCAAAGAGGGTGTGATGTCTAACGGAAGGAATCAGACCCATAGACTGATTCCCCATCTTCAATCATCATCCTTAGCAGTAGAAGAAAGCACTGACTATGTGTTTTTCTCCTATTTCCACTTCTAGGAAAACTGAGTTCAATCAGGTCTGCAGATCAGCGCCGACAGCCGACAAGAATGTTACTCTCCCAAAATTGCAGGATAGCGGGGATCCTCAAGCAACTGAGGAAGGAAGAGGAGGAAAGGCGAGCCAGGAAGTAGCCTAACACTCACAGCCACTCCACCTCCGCGATGTATTTCCTTCATTGAGGTATTGATGTACAAGTGGGTAAAAATCCCATACACGGATAGGTATGGGCCTATCCGCATCTTTTGAAGATTTCCGCCTCCCATAAAAAAAACACAACAAAAAACAGACCATTTTGTGAGACTAGGTTTATTAGACTCAGAAGACCTCAAAACATGCATTTCCGTCGAAAACTCGAATCCGAAGTTTCGCACGATCACAATAATTTCTATTACTATATTCCTATTCCCCTATATCCTATATCCTAATTACTATTACCTACATTCAATATATAGGTAAGAGAAAGTAATAATGATACAACCTACATACTTAAAATACCACTACTTAATAGATTAATTACATTTTATGCCACCTGCAGACCATATTTAATTTCAACCCCTTCCCCAGACGCAAACGGAAGATTTAATAATTATTAATAAAACAATAATAATTTTAATGTAAAGATTAACCAACAAAGAATAGTAGTTTAATATCATTTTTATTTTATAATATGAAAGTGTATATATTATGTATAAATAATTGACCGTATAATTTCAAATAATGAAAAAAACTATATATTTCCGACGTTTCAGGTCACTTTATAGAGCTTAATCAGGTCTGTTCAAGTTTATAGCTTTGGCAACTTTGAGTAAGTTCTCTTTTGACCGCAAATCTGACCATCTTCATTATTTAAAAGTGTATATATTTATTTTTATAGCAAGAGAAATTTACTTTTCTCATGGACTTGTACTTTCATAAGTATTTAAAACGCAATTTCAATTGGTTTAGGTCCATTCATTGGCATCAAAAAATATTATTTCATAAAAAATATCCATAATGCTGATTTTAGTGATAAATTTTATTCTCCTAGAAACACAAAAACATTGTTGAACTGTTACCCATATTTTAAAATTTATTACAACACAAATCCTTCAATACCTCGATATAGACATAAATGGACTTTATGGATTCCACTTTCAAAATAAATAGCTCATATATAACTCGTCAAAACGATGCCGGAAAAAAAGTAAACAGAGATAGTAAATCAGCATCAGTGTTTCTGAAACATCGATTATTTTCTTGTTTCTTCTAAGTTATTATCTTCCTTATTTAAATGATCTACCTACCTTGTTCATAAATAATTATTAAGATATAAATTTTATTTTATTTTTTTTCAATTAATTACAATTTTTCCCTTGAAAGATATGTTCGCTCAAACCGGTTGCTTGTTTCACCTCGTCCGCCATGTTTCTTGAATTTTGGTGGCTAAAGTTGTTTTTGTTTCACCAATTTATTTTTCACCTTTGGCCTTCCGCGGGTCACAACTATTGAAACGACCGCTCTTGTAGCTTACAAGGTGGTCAGTATGATATCACATCGTCTAGGTCTAGGTGTGTATATATATAAATTTTTTTTTTTTGGGTGGTAGATCGCACGGAACTTTGAAATTCAAAGTTTCAATTACTATATCATTTTCTGTAATTATTTTACGATAAATTTTTTACACCACACTAAAAAAAATGATAAATAAAAAATTGGCCTAATAAATAAAAAAATTCCGTGGCCCTCCAGGTAAGGTTAGAGACAGAACATTCATTCCACCATCGCCTATATACGCGTACATCCATCTCGGGAGACGATGTGGAATGATCATATGACGGTAAAACAACAGCACTGTCATTTCCCAAATACCTCGTCATTCCCCTTCAAAGACGTTTTCATTTTTAGTATTTTTAAATTCATTTCCTTCTGGGGTAGTTAACAACTTTCATACTTCACACCTTTAATTTTTTATTAATTTTACATTAATAATATTAATAGTAATAACGTCCATCTTAAGGTATTTTTCGTTATAGTTGATTTTTCGTTCGTTTTAATTTTTCTTTCATTATTTTTTTTTTTTTATATCTATATCCTTAAATTTCTTATTTACTGATAACTTTTTAAATATGTTTTTAACATAATTTATATTTAAAATGTTGCTATCATTTATTCCTTTTAAACTATATTTTTTTTTTTTGTAAAGAATAAGATAAAAACAACAATAGTTTTGTAAATTAATAAAAAATAAAAGAATTAAAGTATTATAGTATATTAATAGTCCTGAGAGAAAAAAATCAGAAAACATCATAAATAGGTGCATTCGAAAAAGAAAATTACTTACTGAAGTTTTCATTTTAATTTTTTATCATCAAAATTGATGTCCTATTTTAGAAGTCTTTGTGAAAAATTGATAAAAATAAAGTATTAGTAGATTAAAAAAGAATTGTTTCCATTTTTTATAGCGAATTTTTAATAAAGATATTTTATTTACTTATTTTATACCAGATCAGCCTGGTGGGCCTTACATGGTTGATATAACCGTTACATTTTTTTTTTTTTAACAGTTGATTATGAGGGGTGGAGTATAGTCTAATAAAGATATTGATATAATATCAAAATTTGATGATTTGTTACTAAAATAAGGCTTCCGCGTGAACCTAAAATAAGTTTATATTACAATTTTTATTTAGAAAATTAATTTTAAAACTTTGTTGAATTAATTTAATAATAAATAGAACAGAAAAATTTATTTTAAAACAGTATCTGACGATGAGTCGGCAATCAAGTTAAATATTGTTCTCAAAAAATAACTCGTAGTTAGGCGTGGGGATACGCGTTTTATTTTCTTACTAACCGACATAAGTACATGCTACCAATAAAGGGAAAAAACAAGGGTCAGAGATCGCCTACAATTACCGCGTTATTTTTTGCTATCCCTCACTGGAACTACAGATTGTATCAAGACATTCCTGCCAATGAGGAAGCATGCGATGCATCTAAATAATGTAGTGCACACTACGGCATTATTAGAATGAAACTGATTATGAAAAAAAAATGGTATTTTTTATTTAAAATATTTGATTTTAGCTACTTATATAATTTTGTATTCGTTTGATCTTTTTTTTTTTTTTTTATTTTGAACAAATAACAGTATTTCATTTATTACTTAGTGCTGATTCAGCAACGTTCGATCGAGATGTTAGTAAATTTATTTATTTATTATTACAGTCAAACCAAAGCAAAGAAGAACTAACAGACGTACAATAGTGCCAAAAATTAATCTAAAACAGTAAGAGTTTTTTACAATTTATTTTATATATAGTTGCAAGGATGGAGGAGCATATATGTCTAAAAGGAATAGACAAAAATACTGGACAAATTTACTATACAGACTAAGAATGTTAAATATGTAGATAAAATAAAAAATTATTAAATATTTATTATAGTATAATTTTACTAATTTATTATAATATAATATAATTGTTTTTCTCGGAAAAAAATATGTATATACAAATAATAATATAGGGCACATAAAAAACTTATTATTTATTTTAAATCATAAGTGCTAGTTTGTTTAACATAATTAAACATTTCAGGAGTATAAAGATACAAGTAAACGTACTACAAGGGATCATAGTTTTGTGATTAAAAAAATATTAATAAAAATATTAATATTAATAAAAACAAAAAAATTAAGGGGGGATAAAAATTATTAAAAACTTGAAAACAAATCAAATATCGTGTATAATTTCTTAAAAGAAGCTTTTAAATTAGAAAAAAAAATTAATTGAAGTGGCTATTTTATTCCGCTATCCCCATCTTTTTCATAAATTTGCAAGTGAAATGAGTCTTTGAGTTAAAAAAAAAATTGACGATCGTAACGCAAAATCGATTTGTATCGACCCAATGATAATTTCACATCCAATGACGAAAGAAGTGCAATATGGTACTTAAAAGAAATAAAATCTCTAAAACTAACAGTTCTATAGTTAACAGAAACCAGAAGCATAAAATCCATTACATAGAACATAAATCTGCAAATAATTTTAAAAATTCGTTTCTATCACAAATATGGAAATGCAATTCTGCCGGTTCTAAAAGTCCTACTAATTAGGTGATTAATTCATTTAAGTAACGAATTAGGTTTTTTTTCACCTATTACTCCTAAACGGAGCTTCCAAGCGAAATAATTAAGATAAAAGAAATGAAACAGCATTAAATTCTGCATTAGATGATTAACATAACATATTAATTCAGTGATGTAAGCCATCTTGAGCAAAAAAAAAGGAATATATATTCAAATTTTGCCAAAATTGAGTTATGAATCCACTACTACATATAAATCCAAACTTGACATGGAGACGCATTTCTGACAATCCTAAAACGGTTACTAAAATAAAACTAATTAATAAGTTAATAATTAGTTTTATCAAGTAATGAATCAGAAATTTATTACTTGATAAATTGGGATTGTATTTATCTGGCTCCTGTACTATAAGCTCAGGTATCTTCACAAGATCTGTTAATTTTTTTTCCCAATAAAACTAACATAAAACTCCTGAATCACATTAACACATTAAATGGTAAAAAGTATCAAGTAAAAAAACTTGTAAAAATGGTGAAATATTTAAAAATATGTAAAATAAGATTATTAAAAATATCATTAAATGTTCCAAGAAAGCATAAACAAGTATAAATAGAAGTTGAATTAAAAAAAAAAAAAAAAGTGAAAACATCATCTTATCCTTACTTATTAATCTTACAATTATATAATAGATAAATATTTAATTTAATACGAATTATACCATGCAATCAAAATACATATATATACATACTTACTTGGGAATGAGGAATAAATAAGAATCCCTAATTTAATCTATATCATAATATTTTCAGAACGTCTAATTTGACTCCATTAATATTGATTAGCATTATATTATAGAGGTAGGTTATTAATTACCAATGGGGAATTCAATTCCTGTTCTAACAGTTAGATATCATTTTTTTTTTCTTATATTCGTTTTATCACCTCAATATACCATAACCATTAATAATAGATAAATATGTAAAAATAAAAAATAAGTATCATAACAACTCATGAGGGGTCTTGAGTTCAGTACTAATAGTACATTGAACATTTCTAACTTATGTATGTATTCTGAGGCCTAAATGGCCTACGAGTGGTAAACGCAGCATAAACAGTTGATAGTTTTTCCATTTTATATTAATTGGTTCTACATCTAAATTGCAAAATTATAGTAAAAATTAAATATTATTGCCATGTAATATTATCGCAGGTCATTCACTTTAGGTACCCTAGTTTGGGAACCACTTCTCAACTTGAACAGTTGTTACCACTACCAAATCAAGATTCCAATAAATTTCAACATCAAAATTCTCAATAACCTGAAGTAGAGAGTATAGAGGTTATTTTTTCTACAAAGTTTTGTACAGTTTTTTTTAATATTTAATTTTCTGTATGACCAATACTAATACCTTTTATAGTAATAATTAAAACCATCAGGTCTAGTACCACTGTCATTCAGTTCAACTCAGATAATTATGAACTTCAAAAAAATCAATCTAAGGTAGAATCTAACATTACAAAAACTTTTTAAATATTCCATGAAATTAAAGTTGAAAATAAACTACATGTATGCTATAATTTTTCCTTATCTATAGAAGGAACAAACTAAGACATTTGTATCACTTCAATTCCACAATACAACTAATTAGGACTGGAATATACTTTTATAGAGCCTAATTTAATTTTGTTTATTAAAGAAATTTAAGTGAAACCTTCATTTTCATTTAATTTTTATAAATAATTATTTTAAAAAAAAATCAGAGTAATTTTTTTTTCCATGTTCATAATTCGTTTTAATTAAATCAGTCTTTTAAGTATCGTCTAATTATATCATTTTTTTTCAAAACATTTGTGAACTGTTATTAACTGATAATAACAAAATGTTAAGAGGTTGAGGATTTAGGACCTTGAATTAATACCTAAGATCAGGATTGAAGCGAACAACTACCCAGGCCTTAGAAAAATGAATCAAGTTATTGCAGTTTTTATTAAATATTGCCCATGAGACCTAGCACCAAAAACAAAATAAAATAATTTATAAATGTAATAATAATTATCATAAATAATTTATAATAAAGCCAGGCTTAGTGAACACTATACCTCAAAAGTGAGGATACCTTTAAAGTTGAAATTATTAAAGGTAGTTCAGACTCTAAGTAATTTATAATAAATTATTTCAAAAAATTTTTAAAAAATTAGTTTTTCAAATAACTCAAAAACTATACATTTATAGTGAATTTTAGCTACAGAATTAATAGATTACTTAATTCTCAATAAAATAAAACAAACATCTTCTAAATTGGAACAGCATTAGCAAATATAGAAACCAGTTTTATCTTTATCTTAACATATAAACATATACCACTCACTAGCTTATTGTTAACTATATCTCAAAAATGAAAATGCCCATAACTACCAGGGCATTCAAAAAGTCCTGTCGTTTTTCGTTT
>NW_027112666.1:223067-292802 GCF_000696795.3 Halyomorpha halys | reverse complement strand
GTGATTATTTGAAAATATTTATTTATTTATAATTTCCCCCAAAAAAACGACAGGACTTTTTGAATGACCTGGTAGTTCCTTATGCTGTAGTTGTGTAATAAGTCTAGGTTTAAAAAAAAATTTGGACTCTAAATAATTTAAAATAATTTTTAAAATGAAAAAGGAGAGGCTGATGGAAACCTACTCTTAGATAAAGACTCTATACTAGCATAACTATAAAATACAGACAAATTTAGTCAGTAGCTATCTTCAGTCAGTATCAGTATCTATACACACTACTATGAATGGTAAAGTCTGAACAACAAAATATCTGATTGCTATGCAAAAATTAAATAAATGAGTTGTAAAATATAAATGAAATTTTAGTTTATTTTAAAAAGTTATCATTTTTCACAACCGAATGTCTCATATACTAAATTCCAGTCTTTTAAGAGGAGAAATGAAAAAGGCTTCTACATATAAATGCTAAATGAACATATTTTGAACCTTGAAATAACATATATGTATATATAGTTGACCGTAAAAATTGATATATAAGAAGATGGTCAGGGTTGCGGTAAAAAGTGAAACAAAAATAGTTTACAACTATTTTTGTTTCACTTTTGACCGCAACCCTGACCAACTTGAAATAACATGCACAACAATAAAGGAAGAACTGAAAAATGGTATAATAGCCATCCCAAATACAATACCAAGCATAATCGTACTATAATTATAATAAGATCAAACATCAATTCCATTATATAAATGTAATAATATTAATAATTTTTTTAATTACCAATTTTTTTAATATATCCATGATCCACAGCTACTCACCTGAAAACAAAATAAACTTTTACTAAAAATTCATAAAATATATTCTTCTAAATCTCCTATCATTCTGTTTTTCTTCATTAAATTTAATCGTTCCTTTTTCAATATGATACTTGTATGCAAAATAAGAATAAAATTCATTTTCAAATGGTTCTTGGTTAATTATAACAAATATATAATTATTCTTCACATAATATATTTTTTTCGGTAGTTTAATATTTAAAATATAATCTATTAAATCATTATAATAATTTACTACTTAAGAACTTCATTGGAGAGAATATGTGTAGAAAAAATGAATTCACATAAATTGAAAATCAGATATTAATGTTTTAAACTGTTGAATTTATATAGCATGCTCTTTATTAAATTGTATTCATAAACACATAGTAAAATTTATACAGATCATAATTAGAAAAGAAATACATTTTTAAGATTTTATTTGACTCTAGTATGTTTATTCAAAATTGAAGATTCACTTAAAAAATAAATAAATTTATAAAACCAACATAATTATCCAAAGATTTAACAGATATAAAATTTGATACACAATGTAAACTGTGAATAAAAATGATTTGGAAAATGTATTTTTCAAATTAAGTAAAGAACTCTCTAATATGAACTTCTTGGATAGAAATACAGGAATAGTAAAAGAATAAATGATGGGCCATATAACTTACCCTTGATTTTTCGAAAATGATGGTTGCTTCTTTCTAGATACTCACTATTGGCCAAGGTCTTTAAACCCAGCAGATTTCGAAACGAAAGAAACCGCATTTCCACGGCGGAAACTAAGAAAATTCACTTTTACAAAGAACAACACTGTTAAATTTTTTTAAATAATACACTGAACGACACTTCCGATCCGCACCAAACTTACTGATATGAACTAAGCATGATTCATGCACATTTATGTAGATAAAAGATAAAACAAAAACACTGCATGTGCCTCTAAATGTACAGATCTAAATAACATAAAGCTGATATCAATATTCAGAGACAGAGGGACTGTCTAGAATGCCTTATTTATAACTTCAGCCTAGGATGCGCACTACAGAGATTCAAAATCCAGGTAGTTGGGACCCTGTTCAATAGGTCAGCTATGATCCTAACAACTTTTAAAGATGACATCGATGTAATTGGGGGGATTTTGGAATGAAGAGGGGCCTTTCTTAATCTTTCAGCGAGAATGCAAGAATGGCACAAATTATAAATGAAACGAAGACGAAGCATATGTATGTAAGCCCTATTAGTGTAGGTCGTGGAAACAGGCAGGTTTATGTTGGTCACCACATCTTTCATCACGAAATTCGTCTGTCTCAGAACTCAGCTGAAATCCAGAGAGGACACTTCCTAAAATCCAACATCTGATAATGGATACATGGACTCCAGAGGCACATTAAAAGCAGAGAGATATCTAGGACAACCAAGGTATGCTTGTATAAGACTCTTATCAGACAGATTGGAATGCTGCAAACTTCCAAGAACCCAGCAACTGGCTCTTGTAACATTTGAACGCCGAATCCTCCATAGAATCTACAGGATTTCAATGCAATACCTCGCTCTAATGTCAAACAACCCTGTATATGAAATCCCTTCTTTCATTTTTTTTGTTTCAGGAGATGGGTAAAATTACTTTTAATTAAATTTTGTAGTTGATATTTCTAGCATTATTAAGTGAAAGTTTATATGGTTATAGTATATGGCAAATTAAAATGTTCTTTTTACAATGGTATTACTATTTTACCAAAATAACAAAATTATTAAGTATTATGTTATATAGATAATCTACATAAATGCTAGATAGTGTTGTAAGGGGAAGAATACTTAATTAAAGTAAGATTGGCATTCCTTAACACTATTTACCAACTTTAGTATAAAGTTCTAACGACTCATATGATGTATATTTATGAAAGATCTATTATGATTCATCTAGCAATAGGCTCAAAAATGGTTAAACTTGGTTGCCTAATCATGTTTTAAATAAGTTGCTTTAAGACAAACCAAGTTGGCCAAAATGGTTCGACAACATTAGTTGGGAGAAAATATTCAACTATAAATATACACCTTTTTCCTTTATTTTTCTTTGACTGATGTTGCAGGAAACTGCTTCATGTATAATTAAAATTGTCACAAGTATGATAAATGAGAAGAAATGGCTTACATAACATTAAGCTCCATCCCCAAATATCAAAGTTGGTTTAAACTCCAGCCCGATGTAATATATGATTATTATTACTGATAAAAGTGACAAAAAAAAGATTTAAGTAACTTAATATTTATAAGATAAAGCTTGTTTCAACTTCTGTTCACTCATTTATTTATCAACATTTTTTTATTTTTAGTTATGTTAATATCAATATGAATTTAAATACAAAGACAAAATATAAATATATGGTGTACTTTAAATTCCCAAAGTGTTAAGATTGTTTCAAGTCATAACAAAATTTATCAATTAGTAAAAATGTTTGTTTAATGTAAAATTTTGTTTAATGTCCTTTTTCATTATTTAGAAATATTTGTACACTATCTTAATATCAATTGTTAAAATCTGAAGTTTTCTAGTTTCACATTTCCAGATTTTTCTTTTTCATTATTAAGCAAGTCTAATGAAAAATGGACTACGTCCAGAAGAAAGGAGCCAATCCACATGGTAACGTAACTGAGAAAAATGAATTTAAGTTAAATGTTAATAACAATTTACAACTAGAGCAATATATGTAGTAATTAGTACAATATAAAAAAAAAGTCCTACTAACAGTATAATTATGGGTTTATATTTTATGCAAATATGGTTCCTCAAATATTTTTTTAATACTGATATACATTTTTGAGAGTTCAGTGTTTCGATAATCAGTTCATATATTACATTACCAAATAGGAGGAAGCTATCTTTTCAGCAGGAGTTGTAGTGGTACCTAAGGAATAATATGGCATTAACTTATATTTTGCAAATTTGTGGGTTCGTCCTTTTTTTTTTATTAATGTGGTCTAAATAGTCTAAATTATGCATGAGACACATATGATCTTTACAGACTTTTTTTTCTAAGTGATTAGTAAATCATTTAAAATAATTACAAATACAAAGTAAATAAGATATATGTTAGGGTAGATACTATTTGTAAAAAGATATATAATCTTGAAATCATTTACTGCAACTGATATAATGATTTATGAATTTATTTCAAATATATAATTTGAATAATGTAAGCAATACAAAATGCACAATAAAAAAAATGTATGAAGAAAATCATTTAATTAAAAAAATTAATATTACCTCAGATGGTGAAACATATCAAAATGGATGATAAATATAAAATTACTACCCACCATGTTGGATTAGCACTAAAGAACTTTTACTGAAATATTTATACATTACAAAAAAAAAATTTAAAATAAAAATCATAAACAACTTCAATGCAAAGATGTAAAGTATTTGAAAATTAAGACCTCATAGTTATGAAATTTTAATTGATTAACAAGGTCACAAAGTATGGCCATAAATATGGATTTGAGAAGGTGGGGTAAAGTTTTTATAAGAACAGGTAATATCTAACGAAGGTAAACGATATCGGCATGTTAAAATTATAAATAAAAGGTCACCGTTCGTTATACATAAAGGATATAGCACCAATTAACACACACAAGGCATAAAAACTAGAAAATGAACTAAATTACAAACTAATGCAATACACTCAATTATGTAATTTTCAGCTAGATCTAGACCATTCCAAAAAACCGGGAACTATTATATTATACCAATACTACGACGCAAAATAATCGTGCGATTTTAGTATCGTTAAATTTCAAATATCTCCATATTAAATCAATTAAAATTAAATTATTTGTGATGTTTTTTTTACGATGAAAAACAAAATTTTAAATAGTCAACTTATTGAATTGATAAAAAGTATACACGATTATGTTTTTATATTTATCTGAACGTCATTTTATCGTTCGTTTAAAATATTTGGAAAATATCTAACAATTACTACAACACTGTATATATTAATTTTAAGCATTTAAATTAAATAAATTTTACAGTTAAAAGTCCTCTTGACTTACAAAAAGTAAATTTATCCAACAAACTTACTTCATGGTAGGGGGGAGATCCAGAAATATTCTTTAGGAAAGCCAAAAAAAAACTTTTTAAAGGTTCTTTGTTTGATTAAACATCCTAATGTTTGCCAACTAAAGCTAATAAAAACAGTGATATTATTTGGGTGGAATCCAGAGTCAACGACGTCTGTCAAGAAAAAAATGCTAAAAAAATTATAGGGAATAAAGTAAATTTTGAGTCTTAACATTTTAGGTTTTAATTTTACAATTTTGGGAAACACCTTAAAAAATAAATCATATATTTCAAATTATGACATAAATTAATACTCGGCCTTCCCCCATCTTTCAGATTACATTACCTATAATTTTAATAATTATTGTTAACTTTTTATAGACAAATTAATCATGAAGATGAGAAAAGAACCCCAAAATATTGAGGAAAAATAAATAAAATATAGGGATAATAAACAGGGAAGAAAACATTTCACAAATATTAATGTTTAACTAAACAATCTTAAAAAATGATAAAATTAGTCGCAACCTATGACATATTATTACTCCTTTTGTTTAGGATAAAAATATATATGATGATATAAAATTATTTCAAAATTTTCATATCCTTAGGATGCACTCCCCTCTAGATCTGCCAATGCTTCACTCTTTATCACATTACAATGGGGAAGCTGGGGGGAGAGAGGGTGGTGGATGGAGGACTTTTTTTTCCATTTACTTAAATGAACTTTATTTTAAAAACAAAACATTTTCTTTGGCCAAATGAGAGTCTTACTCTTTTTAAGTCTACTAGAATTTGCTGATTTTTTAAAAAAAAATTTCGGAAGAGTAGGCAAAAAAAAAGTTCTGTTCCAGGCTTCAAAAATAAATCTGCCTCTCCAGACCCCAAATGGTCCAGCTACGCCCCTGCATACCATCTGTACCTGAGGAAATTGAAGCGTAGGTCTTTGCAGCCTTGGAACTGCAGTAGTGCCACTTCGTACTGGCTTGGGGGTTGATTTTTATTTTTGTGGCAGTCCCACAAATTGAAAACTAGGCTCTTCACCAAGGTTATAATAGGGTGATATCCCTCTCCCTTCCCCCTGTATGTCAGAAATGACAAGGAAGGGGGTCATTAAAAAAAAATACGCCACTGCTACTTCCTATATTATTCTTAAATTAATATCTGTTGCTCAGATATGCTAGGAATTGATTAAATTTTCATTAATATTTGTAGTTATTTTACTCAGACATGATTATAAATAAAATCAGAGCCTATTTATAAAAGTAATTGTGTAACGTTAAACATTATCCTTTGTTTACTATTATCATACTGTATGTATATAGGACCTCAATTTTTGAAGCTGACCTAGAATACAAATAAAAATCTTTCATTTAAATTCTTTAAAAAATTTTCTTTTGAGGTTAATGAGTTTCAATTTAATGAAATTTCTTTATTAAAATTATTACCACATGGTACAACGTTTCGGGACCACTGTCCCATATTCATGCACCTTAAACCTATAACAATAACAAAACTATCATAATAACAATGTCCATTTCTATTCATTATAGTTCACACAATTATATTCACCTCATAATTTCTTCTAAGAAATCATGTCACAATTTGTGCATCTTCACTACTCCTTAGCACAGCCATCTCTCTATATTTCTTACTACCTCTTTGGACCTTATCTCATGTCCAGTGTCGAGTGTTGTTTGATTACCTCCCTGTCTTTTACAAGTCCTGCCTTGTATTTAACATTAACTTAGTGATTTTTTACTTAAACCCGTTTATTTCATCTGACTTTTATGTTTATAATTTGAGTCTATTTATAATGTCAGCGTAATGTGTATTTAGGTGTTTAGTGTGTTTTGTAGTTTACTGTGTTTGTATGTTTTTTGTTTTATATATAGCTTCTAGAAATCTTCTGCTTTTTGTATTTTGTGTTGTATCTATTATTTTTGGGTTTTCGAAATTGAATTCATGGTTTAGTTTTATACTGTGGTAGGCTAGAGCTGTGCAATTTATATTTTTAGCGTTTTTACAATTGGTTACATGTTGCTTAATCCTAGTTTCCAGTTTTTTAGATGTTTCACCAATATATATTTTTCCGCAATTTTTACAATCTATCTTATAAATTGCATTTAGTTTTTCCATCTTATCAACTTTGTCTTTCATGTTTGACAGCTTATTCTGTAACTTATTATTGTTGTATAGACCGGTTCTGATATTTGTATGGTCATATTCTGTCAGTGTTTTTTTTAATTTTATTTGTAAGGCCTGGTATGTATTGAAGTTTAAAAAAAATTTTATTATTGCTATTACTATTTGTTTCTTCTTGTCCTTTTTGTTTATTTCTTTATAAAATTCAGTGATTCTTTTTTGACTTGGTGGTTTTTCCCTTTTTATCTTTCTTTGTTGTTCTGATTACTTTTATTTTTCTCGGTGTTCTACTTTCTGTGTTGTTTCTGGTTATATGTTTTTTATTAATTTTATTGTACCATAATCTGTTTATCAATCTTTTGGGATAGAAGTTTTCATTTAAAATTTCATACCACCTATAGATTTATACTCAGTAAAAAGAGATTTCTTCATGTATAGTTTCAATCCAATTATCTATTTTAGCATCCAATAACTTCTGTTCTAAGTGGTAGGATAATAAAGTTCAGGCTGAATTTTTTCAAAATAATTTATTATCAAAAATAAAAAAATATACAAGAATGTACAAACTGTTATTATTACTTATTTACAATGTATTACAAAAAAAAAAAACACTTTAAAAATGAGCATATTCTTCTTCAATGGCTAGGGGTCCTTTGTAAACTTCTATCATCTTCTCTTGAACACAATCCAATGTTGACAAAAAAGCTTTCTTCCATTGGTCAGACTTTTCATAGGACCTCACAAACCTACCAATCAAGAAAGATATAAAAGATTTTTTGAAACAATTGATGAGGCCTTTGGTCAGAAAACATTTTATAACCATATAAAATATTAAGTCAGATCAGTAAACAAATTTTTTATCGCTGAAAAAAGCTCTTCAATACATGTTATACTGTTAGGAAAAGATCTAGATTCTTTAGAGCTTATCTTATAGACTTTTGACAGAATCTTTAAACAAAAATTTAATGTTAATGTAATTAACTGCTGGTAGAAGGTAAAACATTACTATGTTACTACTAACAGACATGTTAATATTGTATAAGCTTTAATTTTGTTAGTAACCATGTGCCTTTACAACTGAGTGCCTCAAATAATAAAGTTTTTATAGCAGTTGACTAACAAAAGGTTTACTTTTAAAAACTTTATTGTATTTCTTGTCAGGCATTTATTTTATACCCTTTATCCACTCCTTCACACTTAATAATATCTAACAACCTTTCGGGCTCCTTCATTATCAAGTAATTATTAATTTGTGAAAATGTGTCATTGTAAATTGATAATCATTTTTATATATTCCAAAATAAATATAAGTCCTATTTTTTTTATTATTAAAAAGCTTATTATTTTATTTTTCATTAGTGCTGTTTTCAAACAATGTTTTGCCTTTCTACATATCCAAATTTTACTGAAACTTTGGATAAGTAGATGGACAGAAAGAAAAAGTGCCATTTAAAAGGCAAAACATTGTTTTAAATCAGCACTTATCAAAAATAAAAAAATAAGCTTTTTAATAAAAACAGTAGGACTTATATTCATTTTAGATTATATAAAAATGATTTTCAATTTAAAATGACATATGTCCACATATTAATAATAAGAGTTTGATAATGGGCAAAGGAGCCTGAAATGTTGTTCAGAGGTCATCAAGAATAAAGAAGTTGGTAAAGGATATAAAATAAATTCCTGAAAAGAAATATAATAAAGTTTTAACAAATAAACCCATTGGAACTCAAGTTGTAGGATTAAAACTAATTATTTAAATTAAGTATATTATCTACATTATATACTTTCACAGGTGTTGTACTATTAAGAAGGTACCACAATTCAACAAGTCTGTTTTTGACTGTAAGATATGTGTGGTTTACAATAATTTGACTCAGCGGTTTTCAGTCCCCATAATGCCTAAATTGGAGAAACATTAACTAATAATTATTTTATTCCTATTTGAAACTTTGTTTCACAATTTTCGATAAATAAAATACTAATATAGATAAAGAAAGTGTATGGTCTCTCTAAAAGACAATCATTACAGAAAAAAATACTAACTCATACAATTCTGAAGTGAAAAAGTAGAGTCATATTCTTACCAAGTCCTTTGAATAACTCTAATACCTTCAAAAATAAAACAATACTCTATTATAGGGCAGAAAGAAAAAAATTAAGTATTACTCACCTATGAAAATATTTTAATATAACTAATAATTCTTGCAGATATCGCTTCGTAATAAGCTCTTTCAAATAATTTATAATCAACATAAGATCTTTATCCAAAGGAGTTTCCTCATTACTCACCCACTCCTCTAAAAGATGTTTTAATCCACCAAGAGAAACATAATTATTAAATGTATCTGGAAATTTTTATGAATTATGTTATACAAATATACACAATTTATAAATCAAATTTGTTTATTCAACAGTTAATGACAGGTAAATAAGATTAATAATTAGGTATAATATATACTTAGTAATTTAAATAGATAATTAGTAATTTGTTTAGACGTACGTACTGTAAAAAAAAAGTTAAAGTTGAGACAATATGGTCTAAGTAATTGTTCTTAGATTATTAACAGAGATTAAGTTAAAACTGTTTAATAATTTTTATTTAAAAATGATAGAATATGATGAAATGTTAACAAAATAATATATCTATATACAAATAAGTAAAAGCTTGTGAACTAAATTTCAGGGAATAAATCGATATTCAATGGGACATTTCTATGAAATGGCCTAATGTTTTGTTAGGTTGTCAACAACTGAGTGAAAATAAATGTCTAAAATTTTAGTAGTTTATTCCTTAGGTAAAAAATATCTCACATGGATTGTTCTACAGCACACAAAGGGTCTTAGGTTCAATGCTTGGTAAAAAAGTAATGTTTAACCAACAGTTGTAAAGGAGGTGATATAGTCGGCATGGATAACCAACCCACAGTTTTTTTTCTCCCAATAAAAAAAGTACTCATTTAACTGGAGTACTCACTTAACAGAGGCCAAGTGAGCCTCAGGAGGGATTTCAACCACAGACAGGTTCAAAACCCAGCTCAGCATCTAGGAGATAAGTGCCTTAACACACTGAGTTATTCCACTCTCCTTGACTTCTATGATAAAGAAACATTTACTCCTTGATATCAACAGAACACACCAATGTAAAATAAAATTATATTTTGCAATTAGAAAGGATTAATTCAAGTAACCAATTTGAGATTAAAAAATAAATATTTCTAAAGATTTTATATGAAAAATCAAAATAAAATCTTTTATACTTAGCATTAATAAAAAAAAATTAAATCTGTACCGCGACAATCCATCGAGGGTCAGGGGTGCAATACTTTTCACACAATTAAAACCACTTTATGAGGCTGAGTGGACCTCGGAGGACTCCCAAACCCACAGGGCTGACTCAACGGCTATAGGTAACAGATAATAATTATCTGCCACAGCCTATTTTTTCAATCATATTAATATTAAAATACTGTGGCAAAGCAATATATTCTAAACAAAAATACAGTTCATCCTTTTCTATTTATTGTTACAATTAAAAAAGATGAGGACAGTATAAAGACTTAAAGCAAAACAATTATCTGAATTTAGATAACAACTTTAAACAAAACAAAAAATTAAGGGAAGAAAGTGTTGATTGAATGTGATCACAAACATCTCTCTCACCTTACTAACTGTATTTTGAACAGTATTTTGCTATAATTGAAATATACAACTAAAATACTTTAAAACCAGTCATAAAACTATACCTTCAGGCACATCACTCTTTTCTGAAGCATCTTCTTTCAGAGATTCATTCTTTTTAGTTTTCACACTCTTATCAGGTGACAAATGTTGTGTTTTTTTAAAAAAGTCTTTTTTCACGTTTTTATTGTTCTTTAGTGACATCATGATTTCTTCTTGAATATCCTTTGGCATTGCTTTTAGAAACGATTGATCCACCTGACATTTACAATAATTATCAATGTATTTAATGTATGATAACTGTCTAAATGGTGATTGGGACTTTGTATAAAAGTAAATCATAACCATTAAAAAACAAAAAGATTTTGGATTGAAAATACTTACTTGAGATAGAGATATATCAAGGACAGAATGTCTCTTAGAAGAATTTTTAATAAGAGAGGAACTACTAATCTCTTTCTTCTTAGAAGGAACTACTTTATCTCCAGTTTCCTTCTTACTACTACCTTCCAGAAATTTCATAAGAGCACTGTTTTTATTATCTACAATGCTCTCAAGTCGTGTCAGTTGGATACCGATTCCTCTAAGATCTTTTGCATTAATATCCAATTTACTGATAATTTTCAAAACTTCCCTGTAAACATTTTGGTTTTTGTTCATAAAGAAGAAAGTAGATTCTTAAATTGTTGCATAGAAAAAATGAACTTGTTAACACACAGTTTGCTATTACAAAACCCAAGAGCAACACTTATAATCATATTAAGTCTTTTTTTTTTGATAGATATCAATACTAACATAAATCGAATAAAGAATATATAGTTAAAATTCTGACACACAATCTAACTTATCCAAGTAATGTATACTATGCACTTAATAATTAGTTCGATACAAGGAAGAACGTCAAATAAAATGCAAGAAGTATTATTATAACCATATTTCTAATAATATATGTGCATTATGAACTCTAATAGATCATAAACTTTGTGTAAATAAGGGAAGATCATTGCACCAATCAGTTGTACCTAAAGTTTTATTCTTCGAGATAAGTCGGAAAAATTTTGGTTTTACATCCTGATTAATCATGGCAGTATACATCATTTGATTAGGGTTGGGGGAGAGGCTTTTCGTAAGTGAAAATATACTCACCTCTCCCCAAGAGCAAAATAAACCTAATCGCTGTTTCAATTTTATAATAGACAGAGGACCATAAAATAAAAACTCCCCAAAGAACTAAAATGATACAGAAAATAAAATAATAAAAGAAAATATACTTTCCAGTTGACACTCATTTTAAATATAAACAAATAAAATGAAATATGCATACAAACCATTGAATGTAGCTGAGTGATCTACACGACTTGTCTCTCTGAATAATAGTTCCTCATTCCCAACTGTCCTTGGAAAGAGCTCATCATAAACCCACAGCACTCACATACATAGAAAGCCTGCCTCGAGGAAGTGTTTTAACCAACTAACTGGTAACAGCTGTTTTAATTACAAAAAAACATATGATTGAAAAGTCAACTGGAAAAGTCATTAAAAAATGCGCGTTTCATTAAAGGTGTTTTGTGATCATGCAAACTTTTTAATTTGAGTTTTCAACGAAAATACACATCTTGAGGTTCCCTTAGTCGGAATAACCATGTCTCCTCACAAAATGGTCTGTGCACACAATCCAACTCAAAAACCAAGTTATACAAAACTGAAATTAAATATTTAAGGTGCGTGTATATGCTTAGGAAGTAACAGCAACTTTTTTGAAAAAATTGAACCAACCAGAAATGCCACATTATAGAATCGATTTTTCACATTTTTTTTTTTATTATCTCTAAAACAACTAAAATGATTTTGATTAAACTCAACATCTCAATTCATAATTAAATTATCTTTAATTTCAGTTATATTTTATTCTCATTGAAATAGTCTGACAGGGCTTAAATAAAGATTTTTCTAAAACTTTTTCTATAAAATTGATATAATTTTAATAATAACACCCAACTACAACAAAAATACAAGTCAAAAACTCCTTAAAATGTAGGCCGCTACAGAAGAAGGAAACAGTGCAGGACCACCAGAATATATATTCATGCTAAAAACCATAAATGAAATTCAGAAATAGAGGTTATGAAAAAAAAAAATTCTATAAAGTATCTTTAATTTTGTTTATTTGAGAAAAATAACTAGTTCTCATTGTTAGCAATAATATACGATAGATAAATATAAAATATTAAAGAATTTTATGAATAAATAATACAGAAAAATAGAAATATCTGACCCAAATGGTAAAAGCCAATACCACCTGGTCTTTCCCGATTGCATTACAAATGCATTATATCTAGTAAGACTCTTGTATTCTTGAAAGGAACAAAATTTATTTTTGTTATTCCCACTTTGAGAAAGCCTAAAATAGGAATTTTTATAGCAACATAAAAATAAAATATTTTTCATTGTTGTTGTTCATAATTTTTGCTTTCTGTGATATTTAATTTTTTTTTTTTTAAATCACAAAAATAGCAATAATTTTAACATGAGCCCACCAATCTACACAAAACATGAGGACGTACATAGGGTTGTAAGCAAAAGTTTTATGTGATGAGCGACAAGCATCAGATTTTTTTTTTTAACGATAAGGTAAATTTTCTTTCTTGTAGTCTAATAAAGTATTTTCATTAACTTTGATGTTTTTTACTGTAAATTTCTCCCTTTTACATAATTAATCTCGACTATCTTATCCAACCAAGACATTTTACTTTATTTGTTCTTTACTCTAGTTAGTAAAAAGGCTGAGTGATGAAATGGATAGGTCAAAAATTCACACAGTAAAAAGAAGAAAAGTCAGTAATATGAAAATGTGGAACTACTTTCAAATTATTAGGGCATCAAATAAAGAAACTATCTATCTATATTAACCATCCCTAATTATTAAAAAAAATAAATACATTATTTATTGAAGCAGTTAAGTTACTATTCTCTATTCATATTAATTAATTAGTTTATTATTGATATTATTATCACTTTCTGTAGTAAAATTTCGAGGACCGTGTCTGTTGGTACAATGGCCACCTTTCTTTGGCCTATCAAGGATATTTTACTAAAGGATAAAGAATGATTTTAAAAAACAATTGTTTGACATATAATAATAAAAGACAAGGTTGAGAAAATTCAGTATTTGAGACTAGTCTAACAACCAAGAAAATTACTTTATTGAAAAGATCCATAAGGATCTACAAAAATTAAAAATCAAATTTTATAAGCTGGTGCAACTTTCTGGCCTTTAAGTCTTATATATAATAATAAATGTAAATTATTATTATTGATCAAGGATCGATCAACTAAAGGTTCTATTTCTAGTTGGGAAAATGAACACTAGAGGAGATTATTAAAAGGGGTCTATGGGTGCTTCATCCTAGGCCAAATGTAGAGGTACCCTCTCTACTTACCATTTTCTAACGGTGATTGTATTTTTTGAGAAAATCATAACAGAAATTAAAGTTACCAATATGTTAAACAAAGAATAAATAAAAATAAAATACTTTCATGCAATAATAATCAAGAAGATAGTCACAGAGCAGTAGAAATGAAATAGTACTTTAAAGGGGTGTGTCAACTTTCACTAACAACCTGGATGCAATAGTAAGTAAAAAGTAATAACAGATAAGATTTACCTGTAAATGGAAGGAGCATCAGAGATGGCATTTGTGACTGATGTTGATTTAGTAATAGTGTCACAAACTCCATGGCCTAAATACTTTGCTGTTTCCTCAGGTGCGTCCTTAGAGCGTACCTACAAAATAAAAACAAAAAGTGTTCTTACAATCAAATACTATTAATTTAATGTTGTTAATCAACAATTCATTATAACATTACATACCATCAATTTAAGGGTAACACATTTTCCTTTCATTTTGATGGTTTGAACCCTTTGTGAAACTTCTTCAGAAAGCTGTTTAAGAAATACATCCCGTTCACTGTCATTTTGAAATCTAATACCATAATTAACATCCGCAGAAACAGATTTTCGAACTTGGTTGAAAATCAATTCTTTTTCGTCTATGCCTCGGCAATGACTATAAACATAAAAATGGAACAAATATAGTTTTAAAATTTTCATAATACATTAAGATAGTAGAATTTAAGTATCATAAACTCTATTGCTGAATATTTTCCATCAAACTCATAATTTTTTTATGCAATTGCAGAATAATATGACAATCATATAACTACTTCGCACAATAAGATGCTTACAACTATATTTATGACTCCTAATTCATTAACAGATCATGACTCCAATCAGTCATTGATAATTTGATATTAAATCCTAGAGAATAGAATTAAATACAATAATATCTAAAAATAAGTAATAAAAATATAATAATCATTACACAGCATTGTAAATCAGTAGAAGAGTACCTTTAATGAATAAACAAATAATTTCAAAAACCTTACTTGAATAATGTCATCCCGAGCTTGTTCCCAAATTCATTCTGCAATTTTTCTAATGTTAATTTTTGAAGATCTCCACAAGATCTAATGCCAAAGCTTTTTAATTTGTAGGAGGTAGAATAACCTACTCCTAGAAACAAAAAAATGATTTGTCGTTCTGGGATACAAAAAACATTCAAGAAAAGTAGATTAGCAGTTCAGTAAAATCTATAACAAGCCATTGTTTACAATAACCTTAATTATTTTTGTAGGACTTCTGACCTCTATATATAAAATATACATTTTACCTATAGTAAAAAGGTTTCATGCATATAAAAGTAAAAGGAAAAATATGGGTCATAAAAGAAAATAAGTATCAGGCTTAAGAGACATTCTTCAATTTCCAATAAAAAAAAAAAATTGAAATTTCCTATAGGCTTCATTTGGACCCAAGAATATGTTAAGAAAGTAACTTTGAGAATAAGACTAATTATACAGGGGGTTTACTTTAAGATCGTCCTACCACATTTTATGGAAAAATATTTGGTTTAAGAGGGAAAAATTGAAGAACATAACATTTTCTTCCTGAATACGTGCATTACTTGGCATATTGATCATCTGACATAAATCTAAAGTACAAGGAATATAGATAACCCATAAGTCTTATACACATCATTTTAAAGCACAATAAAAGTTAAAACAAACGGTGCTAACCCTATTTTATTATCATAAATTATTTGCATTTTTTTGGAAAAATACTATCTCTAAAGGCTTGATCAAATTTTTATTTAAAAAAGGAGGTAAAAAATATGTCAGAATCATGAATCATTTTCATTTAACCCACATCTGTAAAATCATTAAAAAATTAATAGTTATAGTTAATTTAATATCAATGATTTTGAAATATAATTCTTTAAAATACATACACACATACATTTTTTTTTATAACTAAAAAAACAACATGAAATTCCATAAATTACATTTAATGAAACAAAAAAATATTGCACATTTTTAGTACCCATTTTAAATAATTTTGTACCATTTTTGTTTCATCTTGGCCATATTCTAAAAGATTCTTAAGTAGGTCAAAAAACTATTCTAAATTTGAAAATAAAAAGTAAACTTTCATTTTACCAGGCAAATCTGAAACTGGAATGTTCTGGAAAAATGTTTCCGGATCATCTTGTAAGTGAAACTGACCATCAGGCTTGGCTTTTTTTGTCGCTATTCGTGCCTGGAGGCGGTTCTCTCCAAGTCCAATTGAGCAAGGGCACTTAGTCTTCCCCTAAAAATTATAATCGGGTTAATTATCTGCACATATTCTATTTACTGACCACATCTATACAGCTACATCAAAATACATAGTAAATCAAAGTAAATATGAATGCCAGAATAGTACTACACCTCTGGAAAAAAAAGTCAATATGTTAAACACAAAACATAAGACTGTCTTTATGCATATATGGGGTATAAGATTCTATTTATAAGAAAAAATAATATGACTAAAAGTGGCAAAATACAATTATTATTATTGGCACAACAGACCATGGAGGTCCAAGGTCCCGGGAGATATACTTAGGAAATACATCGCGCATTTCATGACATGGTTTTTCATAGGGTGGGTTCTTCACTCCCACGCCTACTTTTGAGAATGCCACCCATTGGCTGACAGGCCTCACAAATGGCTGTGAGTATTGTATAATTATATGCTTGAAAAAATCCTGGATAGGGCCCGGGACTTGAACTCGCAACCATTGGGTTGGTGGACAGGCGCGTTACCACACTCCTACCGTCAACCCCCAAATACAATACTCATTATAAAATCATTTTAGAAAGATTTATTGGAACTTACAAAAAACAATTTTCTAAGGGTGGTTTAAAATAGGAAAAGTATTCAATTGAGAATTAAATATTCCTAAATATACATTAGCAATATACATAACCTTTAATAAATTTAAAGATACTTTGCAAAGCCATAAACAAGTTTGTCACCAGACAAATAATTTGTCTGCCAAATGATACAATGAAGGGGAAAATCAGTTATTCCAAACATTCCATTATCTGCTTTTTTGTGATTTTTTTGAACTGAGAAAATGATTCTAAAACCTTGGAATAAGAAGATTTTGTGTCCTATTCACAAAAAGGGAGATCTTGACACCAATAATTATCAAGGCATATCTCTTCAATTATATTCCTATAATATCTATTGAAACGTATACTCTATCAACTATTGATTTCTCATAAGAGCATCAGGGGGAAATATTCGTTTGGCAAAAAATAAGAAAGTAGAGAGAAATTGAGGTATCTATCAGAACTTTCCTAAGTTGTCAGAATAAGATCAAAATTATTTAATAAATTTTTCTAAAAAAATTTAGAAGGATGTCAATATTATTATTTGGTACTGAAGCAAAGAATAACTTCCATTTCCACTACTTTACTATTTTCAATACACAGAAGAGAATAAAATATTCTAAATGATAGTTATTCTTAATTAATTAATCAAATTATTAAAGAAAATTTATAACAAAATTTTAAAGTTTTTCTTCTTTATCTAACAAATAGGAAGGCTTTATTATATTTTACAGATATTAAAATGGCATTTCTTAATAATAAATTTGTGGGTAAAATCA
The DNA here is from genome assembly GCF_000696795.3 of Halyomorpha halys. Taxonomy (NCBI): domain Eukaryota; kingdom Metazoa; phylum Arthropoda; class Insecta; order Hemiptera; family Pentatomidae; genus Halyomorpha; species Halyomorpha halys. Next base: position 275,039 of record NW_027112666.1, on the reverse strand, counting down.
CATTTATTACAATAAATAACCTTTCAAGGTTTTTACTACACATCATCAGGTCATTCAATTGCTTAATAATGATCTAATCCATTTAACAATTCATTTGTAATTGCAAAGTATATTACATCATTTTAAATGGATTGTATAGTTTGATGATAGGAATAAAAAACATGAAATGTTGTTCAGTGTAATAAATGTGATTTTATTTATAAATATGACAACCATTTAAAACTTGTTGTTTTTTTTTAATTCAATTTTTTTCCAAATACAAAGCACCTCATTTATTGAAAAACAAAGTCATGAAACTATATTTTAATAATTTAAAATAAATTTGTAAGCCCATTTTACCTTCACTTCATCTCTGAGAATTTGTGCAAACTGCAGAGGACTCATCTTAGTACTTCTCAACAGTTCAGTACAATCTACATACATCTCATCACAGCTCACAGCTTCAATGTCCAATGTATACCTAACAGTAAGGCAAAAAATTTTATTAAAGGAATAGACCAGAAACAAATCAGATATTAACAAATATAATTGTAATTTATTGATTTATTTCATTAGTTTTAAATGCAAATTGTTTCATTAATATTTTTCAATATTAAAATATTGGTTATTGAAATTAAATATTATCTTAAGAATTAAAAAAAATATCTAAAAATGTGAACAGTACCTGGCAACAGTATTATACAGGTCAAACGAAACTTCTTTATAAGATTCAAAGTCATAAGGTATTGGCTTTAGAGACGGACACAGTTTTAATGCTTGACCGAGGAACATGCCGTTCTTTACTCCAGCTGCTCTTGCTTCATAGCTACACGAGGCAATTTCAGCCATGGAATCCATTTCATTTATCTTATCCTTGTCGATACTCAAACCCCTACCTCTGCTCTGGTAAGCTTCAAGTTCCTTCTTCACATTTCCATTAGGCTGTGGTCTGTTCCCTTTGGCATGAGTCACAGCTATAGGAACACCTTTTAGTTCTGGTCTATTTCTAATTCCAACAGAAACAAAAAAGCAATCCATGTCAATGTGCATTATCACTTTTGATCTAATGGCTTCTTGCAGATCTAGCTCTTGATTTTCAGTCAGCCTACTGAACACTTTCAATTCATTTATACCAGAGAATTTATGATCTTTAGCTAATCGTAATTCATTAACATACTGTTTAAAAATCGAACCCATGGTAGAAATGTGATGTAGCCTCGAATTGCTGTAAAATTCTGAAAGAAATCGTTCATCGGAAGCAGTTTTTGCTATTTTACTGTCTTCTTTCTGAGGAGATAACAGCGACTTGATCGAAGGCTGAGATTTTGACTGATTAGTGTAGAGGAGATAGTCTCGATAATCTAAAATTTTCTTTTCTTTGATGCAATCAACAATCCAAGCAGGTTTAACAAATTTGATCCCTTGAGTCTGTTTAATTTTACAATCTGGCAGATTTGAAGCAATTACATACGTAGTTTTTCCAGACCTATAGTAATGATGATATATACCTCCATGCTGGATCATTAGATTACGAATTTCATCAGCTGGTGGATCTGAAAAATAAAATAATAATCTTTCCATAAAAAAAAACCCTTAATTAAATCACTACAACAACATAGTCACAGAAAGGGCAACAAATGTATTGTTCTAAGCTAAAAATCTATATCAGCCTACTTAACTGAATATCAACTTTTTTTTTTACTTAAATCCTTTTTCCTTATCAACACGAAATCATGGATATGGTAGTTCAATCTGGAGCAACCTTCATTTTTGCTATATTCTTAGACTAATAAAAAAAAAAAGTTTTATGGTTTTCTTAAGTCAGCATTATTGAATTAAAAGTTCAATCATCTCTGAAAATCCATGTGACTACTTTTTAAAGTATTAGATATAATTCTTTTTTAAAATATCAAATATTCCTGAAATCATTTTGTCCATGACAAAAAAATATATATATTTTTTAAAAATTATCTTCTGAAAATAACTATTAAAGTTTACTTATTTATAGGTCACATCATATTAACTTATCCAACTTTACATCCTGTTGTAGTTATATTTTTTAAAAAGGCCTTTAATAGTTAAAGAATTAATATATTAGAAAGATAATGAAAAAAAAATTCCTAATGTTTTATAAGGGACAAAATGATCTGTAACATCACAAATAAATAAATAAATGGTCTACAAGCAGGCATGTGTGGCTTTTAAAAACTTTCTGTGGAAGATAATATTAATGTATATTCGAAGTCTTCATGAATAACAAGATAAAACAAAAAGAACCCATATTACTGTTAAAGGTTTGACCTTCTAACCCTCTCCTGAAAAAATTACATAACCACCAATTCACATTTCACCCTCTCTACTTTATAACACCTTCTGACTTTTTATTGAAAATAGATCTTTTTTATTAAATTTAAAAGTTTAGACAAGGGAAAGAAAAAGAGAGACTTTTAAGGGTAAAAAAAAAAAATAAAAGAACAGGTAAATTGGTTATTTTTACTACATCAATTTTTAATAAATTAATAAATCCACAGCATAACTAAACAACACACTATCAACAATAGAACTCAATTCATTTTTTTTTTTTTTTTTTTTTTTTTTATGACAGGATATAACATTAAGTGATATAAAAAAACAATCAGGTAAACCTTAAATCAAGACTTGTCAGAGTTGCCAGGTTGGGCAGTCTTTCCTAGATTTAGGGTTTTTTTTACCTTCGGGATTATTTTTGGTAGGAAAGTTTTTGACTTGGTCTTAGAAGGATTTTTTTCTTTTAATCTACTGCTAAATGAACGCACTACTTTTACCTCATTAAAAAACTTAAAACCAAAAAGAGTGGGAAAACATTGGTATGTAAACAGACTTTGGATTTTTTTATTAATATTTTGTATCTACCAAACATGTAGTTTTATCTTACAATAAGTTGTAAAGATAAAAAATTTCATACATGGTGCGTTTCCCATCTCTTTCTTCTAATTTTTTAAAGATCTTTCCTTCACCCAATCCTTTCTAAAATTTCATGGTGAAATCATCATTACTAAAGCAGACAAAGGTAAATAGACAGTTACTATTGATCTTATAGATTATAGCGAAAAAATATCTACATTCATTTCGCCGATCCACATATGTTCCCCCATCCCACAACCATACCCTTTCACTTGAAACTAAATTTAACCATCACCTCAGAGACTTCTCAAATTCTAAACAAATCAACTATCCTGCTTACAAAAACCTCATTTCCTATAATTCCTTTGAATATATGACCATTATAATGCCCACTAAAGGCCTACCAGAATCAAAACATGGAGGGGACAAGGAAGTGCAGATATGGTCGTTCAGGTTGTGACATTTTAGTAGAGCAAATGTGAATGAAACTAAAATTTTAAGAAAATTATATATAACTACAGCAGTGCCTTATTAATTATTACAATTATGAGAGGTGAAAGGGATTGTGGACATCATAGGTGTACCCAGCTGAGGTGAAAAAATTATTAATCTAATAATAGTTAAACTTTTTTCAAGCAGATAATTGTAATAATTAATAAGGCACTGCTGTCGTTATATATAAGTTTCTTAAAATTTTAGTTTCATTCCCATTTACTGTGCAAAATGTCACAACCTGATCGACCATATCTGTCCTTGCTTGCCCCCTCCCCCCCAGTTTTGATTCTGGTAGGCCTTTAGTGGGCATTATAACGGTCATATATTCAAAGGGATTATAGGAAATGAGGGTTTTGTAAGCAGGATAGTTGATTTATTTAGAATTTGAGAAGTCTCTTAGGTGATGGTTAAATTTAGTTTCAAGTCAAAAGGGTATGGTCGTAGGATGGGGGAACATGTGTGGATTGGCGAAATTAATGTAGATATTTTTCGTTATAATTTGTAAGATCAATAATAACTGTCTATTTGCCTTTGTCTGCTTTAGTAATAATGATTTACCATGAGATTTAAGAAAGGATCGGGCGGAGAAAAGGTCTTCGAAGAAAAATTAGAAGAAATAGATGGGAGATATAAGAAATTAATGGAAATCATTTAACGAATAGAAACTCATATTATAAATTATGGCCCTAGGCTTTTATAGAGGGGACAGAGGGTTTTAATGTGGGTTTTGAAATCAGAAAAGGTTGATGCATGAGAACATGCCCAACCTGGTAATTCTGAGACTGGGTCTTGATTTCTGGAGTCTCTAAAACAAAAAGTAGTAAACTATGACAAGTTTGAAACTAAAGGATGACCATAAACTTTTCACTGGAAAAAGGAATGATTATCAAATCATAGAAAATTACCCAACCATATTTGTCAGTGGGACAAACAGTCAGACAAGAAGGCATTTTAGTTGGTATTGCCATTCACTTAAAAGATTATTATCCTATTCTACCCAGAGAAGGAGCGTCATGATATATAGACAAGACCACTGAATAAGGTGAGAATCAAATCTGATCTGTCTCAAAATGGGTTTGACATTTTCCCCAATTTTTATCACTAGCCCCATTATATTCTAACCACAGCAGCTTCTATCACTCATTCACAGTATGATGTGTTTTTAATAGTTTAAATTATTACAAAAGAGCAGAAAGAAAGAAAAATGCTTATTAGCTTATATATTTTTCTATAAACCTATAGGATTACTGAATTTTGTTCTAAATATTGATGGATGATTCTTACATCTGACACAAGATTAATAATTTTATATCAGGATAACAGTAACTCAATAACACCATTATTCATATTTATATTATAAAATAAGAGATTCTTTTCAACCAAGTCAAATTTGTAATCATTAGTCCAAACCTGAGTATCCATTGACAAACACAGAGATACCCTTGAAGAGTTCGTCTTTCTCATCTTGATAAAGCGCAGCATCCTTAATAAACTGTTCTTGAAGTTTCTGCTTTTTCATTTCCATATATCCCCCCTTGAATAAAATAAATGATATTAAAAAAAAAATAGTAAACTTTAAAATTGTGTATTGCTATAAGAGACAAATGTGAATATTATTTTGTGTACCATGACTTTTAATTAAATGTCACCCAACTAACCAGTGAAATATCACCAAGTCAAATTAAAATCAAATTATGTAATAAATCAACAATTCTTCGCTTTATCTAAAAAGTGATATTGGACTAAGCATTATTATCAATTATTAACACTTTTTCTTAAGAAAAGTGGATTCTAAAGGCTAATTATAAAAAAAATACTCAATATACTCAACAGAGATGCTCTGTTGATTTATTTAACTATTTATTGTACTGTTGATATATTTAACTGCTTATTTATTTTCTGCTGACTTTTCGACCTACATTGTAGGTCTTTATCAGGGCTATTAGGTAGGAGATTAAACAGAGACACTTCCAAGCAAACAAATATCAATTTATTTCTTAGTTGTCATATTAAAGTGTTTCAATAAGCATATGTTTCCATAAGTGACAAGGCAATAATATTATTTCCAAAATTAGCTTTTAAGGGGAGTTCTTTATAGACAAAAAAAAAATTCAGTTACTTAAATTAAGGAACCAAAGAACTTAAAAGGTTTATAACAATAAATCTACTACAACCAATGATTCAATTCACAAAGAACATATTTAAAAGAAACAAAATAATATAACCAATATGCATATAATTTGATTATCCAATTTAATCCAATAGGATGAAAGAAACGTGTAAATATTCATTCTGAAATTAGTTTTTAAAGAACCAATATACCCATTGATCGAAACCATTGCTATCTTCGTGTTTTCTTCTCATGATGAAACAAAAATAGCCCAGATCGGTCTTTCAAATAGAGGAGCTCAGTTCCCTCTTTCTTGAATTATTATCAAATCTTATCAGCAACAGAAACTAACATTAACCTTCTTAAAACACGTGGTTCGTGGATATGATAGGATGAAATATTCCTTCAAAACGTTATTATTTACTAGTCAAATTATACATAATTGAACAATATCCAAAATTATTTCAATAAGAAATAATTTTATTGAATGGATTACAAATTATAAAATTCAAATCTTAGCACTAATGTAACCTCTAGATAATTTATCAACTATAAATTTATTCTTTCGAAAGCAGTTATAGAATGTCATTTAATGGATTTAAAGTTGAAAAAATGAGTTTAAATTTTTGGTCTTCAAAGGTTATAAAAATTATGTAGCTATTTTTGAGCTGTCTCGAAGGTAAGTACAATTGTTGATCGCTAACCAATTCCCGCCTTGTGAGCTAAAGTTGAAACACTGCTGTTTTGTTAAATGGCTGCTCTTTTTGATTCCTTGAGCAGCTAAATTCTTTTTATCTTTTGTATTTTAAGTTATAATATTCTTTTGTCCCTTTTCAAAAAATCCTGTCTTACTTAAAGTGATCTTCTATGATTTTTTTCTATACTTCGTACTCGCCTAGACATTAATTAAGAGGATGAATCTGAGGGCAACCTTGACAAAACGGTCAGTGTATAAGTGTGTAGTCAAGAATGAATTGTTTACCAGTGATTACAATACTATTTTTAATCATGTTTATTATTAATTGTTCCAAGTTAAACTGAAACCCCTATCATTGTTGCATTGTGGTTGATTTCTGTCAGATGTACACCTTTTCTGGACTGTCCTGAAGTGAATTAATAGTTGTTTTTGTGTATTTCAGATATATTCTTAACTATTGATATGCCTGCAATGGCAACACCTTTCATCGTCCCTAAAGTTGCTCTGACAAATAGTTCTATAGTTGCTGATATCGAACCTCAGTCATCGATTGCTCAGCATGCTTCTACCTCATCTAACACCTTTGGCTGCAACTCTTGGTGCAAAATGTGTGAAGTCCATCTTCCTACCAAGGCAGTACCTAGCCCTAAGCGGTATTATGGTGCCGATAACTTTTGTTCCAATGAACCCTTATACAATTTTGATCCCTCTCAAGTCGAGTATGAAGCTGTGAAAAGAACTGGGTATAAAAGTGAAAAAGTGTCTAGGGAGGCAGGAAAATCTCTAAAATCATCCAAAGTTCCAACTAGTCCCGATAACTTTAGAAAGACCAATAATACTAAAAGTACTTTGTCAGATAGGACTCATCATGAAAATTATTTGAAAGAAGTTGAAGCTCTTAGAGGAAAACTTAGAGAGCTTAAAGGGACTGCCACTGCACCTGTACAACATCGAAGGCTTCCTGAAATCCCCAAAGAAGTATCTGCCATTTCGCAAAGTAGGCAAGTTCGACAATCTGTTGTAAATAAACTACATCAAATACTCGATTCAAATAAGAGCCTTCCACTTAGTGAAACTAAAAGAATTAGGGAAATAAGTGATTCTGATGGTAGCATTCCATCAGGAACCGTTTACACCACTCCCAAGCGGCCTAGAGATGATTCACCAAAGGTAATATTTTAAATTTTTACTTTATGAGTTTTATCCAAATTATCTTTGACTTGGGAGACTACTTTGTATATATTGAAATATTAAGGTACTGATTATTTTATTTTGATTTTTAAATTTGCTGAACTTAAATTACTCCAAAAAATCAGAACAACAAAGATTTATTAACCATTACTGAATTTATTTTTAAATACAGTCCCTGTTGTAGTAATTTATGTTCCATAAACCATTTATTTCCTTCTAATTTATTTAAAAATGTTGAATATTGTAAATAAAAATAAATTTGAATTGTTAATTGTTTTCATTTATCCTGTTTTAGATTATAATTGTTGATTTATAAGACAGTTGAAATCATAATCAATACCTATCTATTTAGTTTTTTTTTAAATTATCCCAATTTTTTCTGAAATAACCAATTCAATTATATTAATGTTATTTTGAATTTTCATGCAGTGTTATTTTAATTTGAAAGAACTTTTGCTAGGTATTTTTCTTTGCTGTTTTAATATTACATTTTTCATTCTTTTATCCTATTGATCTGTGTAAATTTTATTTCAGGCTTTCAAAAATCATAAAGTTTTAAATATCTGACATACTATGACTTCGCAAATTTACTTTCAAAAAGTAAATTAAAGGCGAATTTTATTTTTTAAATTGTGAATAATTGTTTTTGGCTTAGGATATTGTTAACCTCTTGGCTGAGAGGTCAAGCCCTTCACCTATTCCTGCCAAAAAAGAAATTTGGAGTGAAGTTCCCACTGATGATATTCAATATAAGATTGTAGATTCTTCCTGTGACAGGTAATAATTTTGTCATAGTTCTATATCCATTTTTATGAAATGTAGTTGTATAATTTTTGTATAAATAACTGAAAAATAAATATTGATGAGTTAATAGTTGACTGTGGATATATATATTTATTTATTTACGCTATTTTTATTCTAACTTATTTTAGTACCAACTTTTACGTTTTGGCGAGAATTTCAGGCTTTTATCAGGGCTAAGAACAATAAATAAAATAGCTACCATAAAAATAATAATTATGTGATATAATGATAATTTATAGTCACGGATGCTTTCTTGTTAATTATGTATCATCAAAAGCAGTTCATTATTTATGTTAGTTTAAAGAATATCAGTTATGATTCCCAATATATTCTGTTAATTAATTTGTTTTAATAATTGTTAACAGTGCTTCCTACTGCCCACACCTCTGCTGAAATTGTCTTTCAATTATTGGTACCAATTCCATATTGTTAACTACCTTACACTGCATTAAGGCCTATGCACAAACCATAATTTGCATGGAATATTATTGATTATATATTCTGATAAAAAGTTACAAACCAATTGCTATCTTTTCAACCTCAGTTTACAAGAATTTCTTAATTTCATGAGAAAGGGAAAGTCGATCACTCTGATCTGCTTCAAAATTTATTCATTACTACATTGAGGGTTGGAAAGCCCTTTTCATTAATACCTTAAAGGTTTAAAAATTACCCAAAACTATAATAATGCAGAAAAAAAAATGTCTATCCCTAATGGGGTCTACTAGGGGTTTGGACCTATAAGTTAATGTTTAAGAGTATTTTTAAATTGTTGGAAGAAAAGAAAAAAAAACATAAAAACTTTTTTTATTGTACTGATAATTTATTTATATTTGTGATTTATGAAATCAATTTCTGATTAATTTAGTTATTGAATTTCAACTGTAATCAATAAACAAACATACTTCTGAATTTTCTATGTATATAACTTGATAAAACTGGTAACCAATAAACTCAAATTATTCAAGTATAACAAACAAATAGATGAGGTCATTTTACTTGTGTTTATTCTGCAACCTGAAATTGGATTCTTCTTATCTATTAATAAAATAAAAAGTTTCTATGCTTACATACTTACAGTTTCTATACTATATACTTACATCACAATTATTCATTTGACAAAAGAAAAAATATTGTTAGTCTGAGATAATTAGTGATTAGCTAGAGAAAATTATAGATTCTGATTTTTTTTTTTTTCGTTTTGTTTGTCTTTCAGTGAAGATCTATGTATCCATTGGGTGAGAATGTTTTGCTACATATCTTAATAAATATAAAGGTTACAGTTGAACCCTCAGCATTTTGTGGGCCTCACCCCAATGTGCTCAGCTACGTCCTCATTGTGATTATTTATTTAAAGAATAGAAATGAGAGGATCAAAATATATTTGCATTTTACATTTTTATGTTGATTTGATTATAAAGAATCTTCTATCTTATTTTAATTTCCAGAACTTAAAAATAATTTAGGATCCACAAATTATCCCTTCCTACAATAATCCAAATACGAGGTGATATACTGCTGTTTATTTATGGTCTCATAAATATTTTGTTATTTTTTTTTTTAATAAGTATTAGTTAAATACATACCAATTGTATATTTATCAAATAACTTTTATTTTTACCAAACCTTTATATTCTTCTCGTGGTGAAGTAAATAACAACATTTATGGGCTAGGAACTCTATAGGTACAGTTTCGAATTTTTTTTTTTTTTTTGAATGGTAAAACCTAGAATATTCTGCACTCATTCTTTTGGGGACATATTATTAGGAAATAACATCCTGGTGTAAACAATTTAATTAGGTTAATTTGTTTGGAAATTTTAGTATCGTATGACTGAATATTGTGCACCTCTACGCAGTGACTGGCAATTCAGCAGGCCTTATCCCATTCAATGACCAATGTTAAAATATAGTCTTAAAATTATTTTTAGTTTATTGAAGTCTAGAAATTGACTTACTATAAGATTGAAGAAGAATTCAAATCTGCTTTTATTGCCTCTGAAATGTGTTGTAATATCCAGGTTTTCCATTGATTTTGTTGATTTTTTCAGTGATGATGATGAAGACTGGTACCTTGAAGGAAGACATACTCATGATCTCGAGAAAAAGCTTTCTTCAGATGGTAATATTGTTTGTCATATAAATGTGATGTAAGTACAATAATTTGTTGTAAATACAATACCTAACTTTTAGCACAACTGTTTTCAGGATGTGCCCAATTGACAACATTACAACAAGCCTTCCTTCACTATCCTGCTCATATTGCTCCTCGTAGTGATTTGGTAAAATTAACTTCAAGTGTTAAAGTGGAAGGTATGATTTAATACTCGCTGCAATTTAATGTTATATTTTTGTTCTTAATCAACTTGTCGGTTAATTCTAATTCTATTTTTTAAGATAAAAAGGTACATCCGTGTTTGAGGCCTAGTCTGTTCGCCAATACTCCTCCTTACATACGTTTTGCAACAGAAACAAATAGAGGTTAGATATTTTTATTTTATACATTATTTAACAGCCTTCAAAATGATTTAGACACCTCTTATCAACCATTATTATAAACAGTATTTATAAGATTGCCATAGCTTGTACTTATAATTAACAGGGCTTCTGTTAATTATAATTCTAACTACTGAATATTATATTCTTTTTTATGAAAGGTTTACTTATTTATTTAGACAATAGAAAAAATATTGTAATAAAATATTAGTTCCAATTCTTAATCTATTGATGTTAATGTTCTTAATGTTTATATATGATGAATTAAATAATAGTGTAATATTTCTGATTAAAAATCTTAAATATTGTTCTATTTAGCTGAAAGAGCATTTCCTGTGATCATTCAGCGAACGTTGAAGTGGAAGCTGACTACTGTTACTCCAATAATTGTCAAGAAAATCATACAGAATTCTGGTTATAAGTTTATAAGAAGTAAGCAGATACATTTTTATTTTATTTTTGGTTAAATTTTAAATTAGTTTTTGTGAAGGTATTATTTGATCATGAGAATTGAAACATTAATTTATTATTTTTATATCTTAATTTTTTTCCATATTGTGTATATTTGTTGCATTTTGTATCTAGCTCATTGTTCTTATTTTTTTTTTTTAAACCTTCTTTTTTAACATTGACAATTACCTTAAATGAGTCCAAACTTTTACAAAAATAATTGAGAAAACAACAAATTAAATTTACTCATAGTTTTGTTTATTCATACTTTACTGGCCCCTTACTATTGTTTTAATGAAACCCTTAAATTCTGGGAAATTATCCATTTATTAATTCTAATATGATTATTAAAGTAGCACTCTTGTCATAATATGATTCTTTCAGGTTATACCAAAATTTGATCAAGATGGACATAACAAACTGTCATTTATTGTGTATTTCAATTTTTTTTTTTTTCAGTTTGGGATTTATATTCATTAATTTATTGGCAAAGATTAACTATCATTTTCATACCAATATATTTTTGCTACATCTTTATCAAGTTAATGTTCTGGGGCCATCTTTCCTATCTTTATAACCACAACACTATAAATTCAGAAATTTACCAATTTTGCAACTATACTATAACACTTAAGATAATTTAATTAATATATTATGACTTATCATTTTCATATGCTGATATACTATAAAAAATTAATGTACTATTGTATTTTTTTTAAGGAATTTTTTTGTAATCTTTGTTTTGTTTTATTATTGAATATCTTTATTAATTTCTGGTTTATTTTATAAAATTAAATAGTTAAATTTGATCTGCTGAAGTTATTTTTTTTTTTATGTACTGGTATTTGTCCTGTGGAATTTCTTTTTCAAAACTTTACCATTTTTGACGTCCCTCTTGATGCAATATTTGGGAATCTTTAATTATACAATAATCATTATTTTAAATTTATATTATTGATGACAAAGTATTTTAAATAAATTAACTTAATGTTTATTTGTTTTGAAATTAATTTTAATTTCAATAAAATCTTAGTTGAGAACATGCACGTCATACTTAGCTAGTTTTCCTCCTGTTAATATAAATTAAATGGATTGTTTTGGCATTTAGGAACTCCGGATTGGGTCGGGATTTGGGGAAAACACATGAAATCAGTCGTTTTTAGAACTCTTAAAGAAAATCAGAAGCTGAATCATTTTCCTGGTACATTTCAAATTGGACGGAAAGACCGTTTATGGAGGAATTTACAACGTCATATGTCTAAGCATGGAAAGAAAGAGTAAGTTTTTAATTAGTACCTATTCAATATTTCTTATTGCTATTTAATAATCAGGATGTAGTGACTTGGCAGTTAATAGCTGCCTAGCATTGGCTAAACCTTTTTGATTTTGGCATTAGCATAATAATGGTTTATTTTTGTTACGCTCACCCTGATCAGCACAAGAATAAAATCAAGGGCACTTGTCTTGAATAATTAGATCTCGATATGACAATGAAATGTTTTATAATTTGTTTACTCACAACTTTAAATAAATATTGATTATTTTCCTTGTTGAGCTCAATTCTTTTAGTCCCAAAATTTGATTTGTCTTACTTTTAAATTTTTGTTTTCTGTAACTATTCATTATGTAAACTATCATCTGCAATTCAAAGAAGTTATAATCCTAAAAATCTATCTTGTAGTTAACTCTAATTATTGCCAGTATGTGATGTCTTGTTACTTTTTTAAAATCAGCTTATTTAGATATATTATGTGAGAAAATTAAAAATATTAATAACAAAATATATGCTTTTGTTTTAGTCAATCTTTCTTTTTTCCAATTTTTATTGAACCCAAGTATGCAATAAGAAACCAACAGACACCTTTTTTTCCTATGATTTATCAATATTTGTTTTTATTTCTCAACATAAATAAAGGTCTATCTATCTGTACCTAATATTGATGTAGAGGAATATTGTACCTTAGGTATTTGTTGCAATTAAAATTATTAATGTAACTTATTAAACACAATTTCACAAAATGTTGCTTGGTGGTTCCTTATTGTATATGTGGGTTGAATTTTGAAGGACATGTTTCTTCAGATGTTATTTGAATAAGACATTTGGGTCTAATTAGTGGAATATTGCATCAATTTTTAAGTTTATCAAAAATTTTACTACTCATACTTTATCACTGATAAATATTTGGCCATATAGTTTTTTTTAGTAAAGGTATAAAGGGTATGACTTTAGCAGAAATAATTCTATGATAAATTACTTGTTTTTCCTGTATAAAATATTGAAAATTGCAGAACTAATTTATGTATTTCAACATTTTTCCAATTAATAACTCTGTTAAAATCCTCACTTTCATAACTTATTAATATTTAAAAAATGATACTTCTTTATTTAATTTTGTATTCAGTGTACAGTTTATTATTTTTATCTTTTAGGTTTGGTTTTATGCCACGTACTTATGTTTTACCACAAGATATTAAATCACTACGTGCCTCCTGGGATAAACAAGATAACACCCGGTGGATAGTCAAACCGGTAAAGATGTTTTCATTGTTAATTTCTTTTAAAGATAATTTTTCATATTTGTTTAAATTATTTGACAAATGATGTTATTGATTATTTATATTGCAGTTAACTTTTCTTAAGTAATATTATCTTGTGTAGGTGCTGCTGTGATATAATAGAGATAAATATTTTGAAACATGATTTAAACAAGGTTTCTCTTCTTTCTCACAACTTTACAGTATATTGCATGTTAAAAATCGCGACAAATTATTACTTTATGTACGTACATCTTTTTATTTTCAAGTATATATGTACATAATGGGTAGCTCAGTGGTAAGGCACTGTGCTACTAACTACAAGGGCTCAGATTGAAGGAAGATAGTCCGGGTGAGGGTCAATAAAGGTATCAAAATAGTAACAAAAAACTATTTATTGTTAACTAAAGTTTCGCCCCACTTTGCAGGGCTGATAAGAATGAAGTTCTGTTGTCAACTGAGTGCGAGTTCACCCGAACTATCTTCTTCCAATATGAATATACAAGGACTCAGGTTCGAATCCAGCTGTGGTAGATAATTATTTTCTGTTTCACTGTAACCGTGAGCAGGTTTGGGAGCCCTCCAGGGTCAGCCTCATGAATTGAGTACCTTTAATTGTGCAGTCAAGCGTGATTCTGATCAATTTCCCTCCTTGCACAACCGTTGGTCTAGTAGCAGTACTTCCTTACAAAGTACTGCACCCCTGACCCTTCATGGGTTGTAGCGGTACAGATTTAATTTTTAATATGTACATAATGAAATAATTTAACAAAATATTATTATTATTTATTTTTCTCTTAATTTTAAGATCTATATTAATAAATCTCTTCATTAAGGTGCACGATTTTAAAGCACTTAAAAATTTTTTTTCCATTTTCATAAATTGTCTGAGATACAGGCGTAAGAAAGGTATAAAGGTTTGCCATTTTGAAACAAAATAGCAGCTGACAAAGTTGAGTTTCAAGGACTTTGATGCCAAATCTATAAAAAATTGGCCTAGTAGCCTCAGAGAAAAAAAGGCAGATGGTATAATCTTGGTCGATTACAAAGATTTATTCTGGATATTAATAAAACATTAAATTGACTAATAATTTTAATGTTATCTACTTTTAAGTCATGATGGTGTCAACGATTTTTAAAAGTATTTATTAACTCCCCAATCCAGGGCAGGTCCCTAGAGAAGATGTTCTTAGGGAAAGAGTTGTCTGTGTAGTTGTTAGTGTCCTCCCAATCTGGACTAAACTGCAGTGTATTAAACTGTACAAAAAGGGAAAAAAAAAAATGTTGGTGGTAAAGTTTTATTAGACTGAAGCTATAGTTTTGTGGTTAGTCTTAATTATATACTATCTATTTTTAAAATTTAATTTATGTTATATTACATATTTTGCATAGAAATAATTTATTATGTGAAGCATCAAAATCAACAACCTTCTTACAGAGGTACTGTGGAAAAAAAAAAAAAATAGTATGTGAAACAAATATAATACTACCGTTTTCATCTGAAATTTCTGTTTTATTTGCAGCCAGCTTCTGCAAGAGGATCTGGAATCAAAGTTGTGAACAAATGGGTTGATATACCAAAGAAAATACCTTTAATTGTTCAGAAGTATATATCTAATCCTTATTTAATTAATGGAAATAAATTTGATCTTCGTCTGTACGTGCTGGTTACCAGTTTTGATCCTCTTCGTATCTACCTTTATGATAATGGATTGGTGAGATTCGCATCAGGTAATGTTTAACTCTCTATCCCAACTTGAAATATTTTTTTACATTAGACTGGGTCTACACAGAAAATTTCTCTCATTGTCATTTCAATTATAGCACGATATAATCTTTGTATTACCTTATTTCTATATTGTCGCTTATCGATTTTCTTTTAGCATTAGGTACTTCTTATATTATACATTTAGTTTTTACTGTTGATGAATATTACCAAGAGTGAGATTCAGTATCACGTCAATTTTAATAACTGGATTTTTATTAAACTATAAATTCAGATGTACAATCTGTCCTTGAAAAATCACAGTTGATCAGTACTTGATTACTTTTTTGATTTGATATAAAAATTATTATCTTATGATCCATGAATTAAAAAAAAAAATCCGTCTATATGTAGCTTTTCTTCAAGATTACTGGGGTTTTTATATTTGGCTCATCATATCATTTCACAATGATTCTCGGTACTCAATATTATCTTATGCTGTCCAATAAAAAAATTTTTTTTTTTTTTTCAAAATTAAAACTGTTGAAGATACATGTCACTCTATCAATTAGACTATGAAGTTTATATAGAAGTTATTGTGTGATAATTTGTGTAATTAGCCATTTTTAAATTTTATTTTCACTTAATTGATCTCATATAAATTATTATTTGCTTTTTAAAGAAATGGAATTTCCTTACATTCAGTACAGGTTGAAAAGAAGCAAAGATTCTTCAGTATAATTTATTGATTTTTCTATAATATTAATAAAGTAATAATTTCAATTTTTGTTACTGCTGTAGATCCAGTAATTAACATTAAATTATTCACTGTTAAATATTGATTTTTAATTTTTAATTAATTCTTCTATTTTACCTTATTCTTTTTAGCTAGGTATACTGATGATTTAAAGAGCCTTAACGATCGTTATATTCATTTAACAAACTATAGCATCAACAAATTTAGCCAGTCATATTCATTAAATGAAGATGCTGGTGCCTGTACAGGACATAAATGGTTTGTACATTTATAATTTTTTTGTAATAATAAGTTTAGCTCGAGATAAGCTGAATATTTCTTGAGATTATATAGTAATATTGATGGCATTGCTATTAGAACCTTTGTAGTTAGTATATTGATCAACTACACAATTCAACTTTTATTTATATTTTGCTGTGATAGTATATCTTTTTTTTTTTTTTTTTAGGACTTTGAGGTCCCTTTGGTCATTTTTGGATGGAACAATCAACATTGATGCCTTATGGTCGAGCCTTATTGATTTAGTGATAAAAACAATGATAAGTGGAGAGAACCCTATCTCTCAAATGTCGAGGGTCAATTTGACCTCTCGTTATTGTTCCTATGAACTTTTTGGTGTTGATGTACTTCTTGATGAGAATTTGAAGCCTTGGTTATTAGAGGTTAATTTAATATTTATTATTACATAATTGTGGGGATATATGAGAAAAAGAAATGAAAATGAATGATTGAATGATAGGAATTCTTTATTTAGAATTTAATAATTTAATTAAAGAACATTTCCGATGGCAGTGGGGGGTTCAAAATGAACTTAACAAAATACCAACCAAACAAATATTGTATTATTTAAAGGATAAATATTTGTGTATAGAAAATTCCAACTAGCAGCATAACAACAAATACAACCGGTATATTTCCTCATTAAACAAAAAATATATAAGATAGCTACTTGAATTAAAAGGTAGAATAAATTATTTCTTAAAAGGCACTATTTACAAAAAAAAAATTAAACATTACTAAAATTAACCCCCCAAAAAAATAGTTTGTGGTACGGAGCCTTGAACAAATGCAAAATTGTATTGAAGTTAATGTACATATTTTATTAACTGATATAATAGATTATATATTTTTTTTTTTAGGTAATAAAACCATATAATACTTAAAAATTAAATAATAAATGTTTAAGTGTGAGTTCCTTGTTGATGTTTAGCAGTTCAGTTCGTTATGTCAAATTCAATCATGACAATATTATTTTTATTTGAAATGTTTTGAATGAAAATAAGTTAATTACTGTATATTGATTTAAAGAGAGTTATCATAAAACTGATCGCTTGAATTTAAAAATTAAACAACATTAGTTGATTAATTAATTTTTATCCTTATACTTACACTTCCATTAATTTAAACATATTTCAGGTTAATATATCTCCATCTTTACACTCAGGTTCTTCGTTGGATACTGCAGTGAAAGGCCCTTTAGTCACAAATATTTTCAATCTTGTTGGTTACCATATTCCTAATACGCTTAGCCAAGCTCAAGAAGTAAGTTGCAATCCTGTAATTGTTTGTTTATGTATTATATATTTTTTATTCTGTTAATATTATTTTATTTCATTATATTATTTTATTTTATTTTTTTTTTTGAAAGAGGAGTTAGATAATAAAAGCTTTCAGCTTTTAACTACTTGCAAAAAAGCTATATTTAATTGTTATACTTCTATCAAATAATAAAAAATCATAATTTTCTTTTTCAAATTTTTTGTAGTTGAGAAATTCTCTACAATCTCATTAGAACCAATAAGTCTTTGACTGCCTCCTTACCTTCTCTCTCATTCTTAGTTAATGCATAGTAAATAAACAAAACAAAAAAATATTCATCATTAAAGACAATACTTATGAAAGGAAATTTTTCTATTTTAATTTTTTAAAATGATGAACAGATAGTTGACTGTGGATAATAAATATGAGAAGATGATTGGAGGTGCGGCCAGTGAGAAACACAAATAAGTAGAAAATTATTATTAGATAATTATATTTCATCAAGGCTAAAAACAAAAATAAGATAACAACTACAATAAATTAGAGGAATTGCAAAATGATTAGAAAATAATAAGAAAACAGCTAACATAATAGCATTGAAAGACATGTATATTCTAAGTATTTTAAGAAGATAAAGCCTATGTAAGAAAAGTAATAATAAAATTAATTAAGAAGAAATAACAAATAATAAAATACATATGAAAATCTAGTTAGTGTATATGTGTACAAAATTATTTAAAATAAAGTGATGAAAAAAAGGTGGGAAATAAAACATATATGTAGGTAATTAAATATGTAATTAAAATAACAGGGTTAAAGAAATAGAAAATAAAGTTATATAATTCAAAAGGAATAAAGTATGAATATTGTAATTATTTATTTATTTTTTTAAAATTTTATTTTCTGATCATTCTATAATTTCTCTTATTCATTATGGTTGTTATCTTGTTCTTTGTTCTTAGCCTAATGACGGCCTGAAATTCTGGCTGAAATGTTGGCACTAATAAATAATTTTTTACTTATATGTGTTCTTCATTGATTGCACTCCCAATCTTATTCTCATTAATTTTTGAAGATTATTTTCTTTTATTTATTAACTTTTCTTGGTTTGTAGGTGGAAGCTTCAGCCAAAATGGGCGTTCGTGGGCCTTTATGCATAGATCACAGAATGTATATGATTGGCCTTTCCCAAAAAGAAAAGGACAAGCATGCTCATTTTTCATCTTTAGAAGATCGGGAATTGGTAAGATAATGATATATTTTATTTTATTTGTTTTTTATAAGTACATAAGACCCTCGTTTTATTACAGATTCGGTCGTAATAAGGTATGGGCAGTTGAATCTAAAATCTATTCT
This sequence comes from Halyomorpha halys, assembly GCF_000696795.3. Classification (NCBI taxonomy): domain Eukaryota; kingdom Metazoa; phylum Arthropoda; class Insecta; order Hemiptera; family Pentatomidae; genus Halyomorpha; species Halyomorpha halys. The sequence continues at coordinate 256,042 of NW_027112666.1, read as the reverse complement.
TAAGAAATCGTACTCTCAAGTGATTCGCCCATAATAATCCCAGTACAATGAGTGATTCATGACATCACCTGAAGTTGGTTGATTCCCTATTCAGGGGAGTCAAAGAATTGGGAGTGAGGTTTCGACAGCTGACAGTTCTATCAAATATACTGTATACCTGTTCTAGAGCGGTAACAGTAACAGAGCTACTCAATGAGAATTGAAAACAGTTGTCGAATATTCATACTGTTTTATTGTTATTTAATAAAATGTATTTTTTACATTAATTTAAAATAAAATCATTCAGAAAAATCACCAGAAAGAGTGATTTGTTGGGAATCAGTTTTGTTAAAAGAACCGAATTGCTCATTCCTAGTTGTAACACTGCCCTGGGGTCTTATTCTAATTTTTGATAAGTCCATAATTACATATTATAATTTATTATGTACCAAAAAGTAGTGAAAGATAAACCTAGGAAAGAAATTCTAAATGTGTAAATTCACTTTTCCTCTAATCCATTCCAAATATGTTGAGTGATAAAATTTTATATTTGTTAATTATAAAATAAATTGCAGATTAAAATATATTTATCAACATTGATATGTTTATTGATGCCAAAATTGTGTTTTAGTACCTGGATAGCATTCTTGAAGAATTAACACCAGATGATGTGCGTCACCTCATTCAATATGAAGATGAACTGACTCAGACAGGAAAGTAAGAGGGTTTTCTTTAATAGCCTTTGTACTTAAACTGTTAGACTATTCACTAATCTTATAATCAATAGCTTTCAGAGGATTTTCCCAACTTCAAAAACATTTCCATATCACAAATTCCTCGAAGGCGAGTGCTATTACAACCGGCTAATGGATGCATGGGAGTATAAATATAGCAGAAGGAGGGAAGAAGGTATTCGCATCTCTTAGAAATAAAAACTATTCTCTGTTTATCCTTGACTCGATTGATGCATAATTTATATTTTTTCTGTTGTTTTCTAGGTATCGAACTATTAAGATCTTTATGTTTACGGGAAATACATTTGGACGTTAGAGATGTTGAACCTCGTTCGGCCAATGTAAGTTCTGCTTATCTTGTAGTACTGATATTAAGATTTATACTCTCTAGTTTGAATAGAAATCAAATAGAACTGTTTAAAGTTATAAATATTTTGTTTTTGGTAGATCTGTGAAGTATATTTATTTTCATTCTTAACTTTTATTACTCTTAAATAGGTATTTTAAATTTTATTATAATATTCATTATTCATGTAACTGGAGGATTCATTTTTTCATCGCATGCAAGTTCCTTTTACTTATTAATTGTTTATTTATGTTTGTATGTTTATTCCTCTTTTTAATAAGAAAATATATTAGGAATCCTAGTTCACCTATTATCATTGATGAAATACAATCATTTTATATGATGTTTTGTATACTCTGAGTACTGAATTGGAAGTTATTAATTTATTCGTATTAGATGATACTGATTCGTTTGCCTTGTTTTTTTTACTAAAAGCAAGTCGTTTAAACGACCCAAATGAAAGTATTTTCCTTGATATTTTTAAAAGGGTTAGAAGTGGGAAAATGAGATGAATGTTAATTTAATTCCTTCCTTGATTATTATTCTAGATTTCATTTCTGGATGAACAGTGCAAACTCTCATGCCTGTCTAAGCTCTGGAAGTGATTTAAATTTAAATATGAAATATTGAGTAGCGTGCTCGTTTTGCCGTCTGTAGTATAGGAGGACAGTTATAAAGCTTTAAGTTATAAGCTTCTCACTACAATTCCTACACTTTTTTTCATTGATTTACATATATTTTTTTTAATTTTCATAATGTATCTACATAAAACTGTGGAATGCCATCTTTAAGTTATCACAAGTGTATTATAACAATATATGAAAAAAAGTGTTTGCATTAATTTTTATCCATATGAAGAATCTTGTCCTTTTTTTAAAGATATTAGTTATCTTTTTCCAAATCCAGTTTGAAATTCTGACTTGAGATAGTTGGCAACATTGTGGAGCCTTTGAATGAAGGAATTTAAAAAAAATTTAATTGTTCATACTTTACATGCTAGATAGCACAATTCAGACCTAAACAAAAGTTTATTCAGTTGATGCAATATGCCTTAAATAAAATGCATGTGAAATTTCATTAAATACATTGAGCCATTTTTTAGAAAAAAAGGAAGCATATAATTCCAAAACCAACCAAACCCATTTTTAATTTTTTTTAATAAACAGTTTTGTTACTAGATTATCCCAAAGTATAGTAATTTTCATCACTGTTTTTAGAAGAAATTCTTTCACTTGATGATAATATAGTAACAAACTTTTTATAAGAACGAATTCAAAATTTAAAAAAAGGATTCAACTTGTGTTGGAATGCTATACCTCCTTTATAACCATTGTTTAAGGTATTCATTACTGACAGACACCCTTAAAGCAAATGTTTGGTGCATTTTTACTTCATTAACTTAGAAATAATATATGTATATTCTATTTATTGATTGCTATTTATAGATGGAGATTACTTTCAGATTTTATTTAGCATCTATTGAATAAATCACAACTAGGAAAGCAAGAATGGAAGACTTTTTTTTATTGAAGCATAACTGAAGTTAGCTATACTCCTAATTAAGTTTAATTTATTTTCATTATCAAAATGTATTGGCTTGTTATTTTTATGATTGTACTGTAGCTATTCTGTCGTATCATGCATTTCTTTAAATGTTATCCAATGCTAATCAAGGATTCATCCTTTTGTGAAAAAAAATATATTTATGAAATTCTGATTTTAATTCAATGAAAATATAATTTGTATCTGTTGTTTTTGAATGTTTTATTTTATTATTTATAGTCAATGCCAACTAATTTTGTTGTTTTTTTGTATAAGTTAATGACGTATGCATTGAAGAAAGTTTACGGACAGTATAAAAAATTAGAATATTGTAAGTTAACAATTTCTATTTTATATAGTTAGCAACTTTTCCCTGTGTGATAGTCTCCTGCCATGTTTGGGTAAATATTTTAGGTTAGAAATATATATTTATGTAGTTAGCTAGCATAGGAGTTGTTTGTGTCGTTGACGTTAGATCTTAAAGTTTAAAAATAGAATACAAATAAAGCCTAGAAGGTCATAGTATGAATAATTGTTAATAGCTGTTTGTGTACTAACAATAGCAATATTTTTATAACTAGTATTTGTAATTATGCCCAAAAAATAAGAAAATTCATTATTTCTTTGTTGTGTAGATGGTATTTTAATTAGGAAAAGTTCTTTTGACAGATATTTATTCTATTGTTTGGTTAGGCTAATTATTGTAAGGTTTTACAAATAATTAATGGTTAAACTAACGCTGCAAGGTTTTGAGCATTTGTCTTCTAGATAAATTATCTATTTATTTTCTTTGTTTAGTTGCTCCTGATCTATGGAAAAAATCATATTGTCTGATTGATAACTATCTTCAGCCTATTTAAGATAATTGATATTAAATTTTAATCCTTTTAGTACCAACTGAGAATATAGTATCTGTGTCAAGAATACTGGACCAATTGCATTGGGTAAGAAAAGAAATCAGAAGTTACTAGCAAAAGAGAATTTTAACTCCCTTCAATATTTTTGGGTTTACATTTCATGGTACATCAAATCTGTATGTGCACATTTATACATTGTTCAATGTGTTTCAAAATGTACACACACATTCTGGAAAAAAGAATATGACGAATTTTATAGGTACGGTTGGAAGAGGTACTGGCAGGTTTCTGCCCTGGAAGGCAGATCCAGAACCATATTTTTGTCCTACAAAAAAAGTATATTATAAAAAGCATGGGACAGAAACAGGAGCATGTACTTAGCATCCCCGACCTTCCTTCGACTTGGTCCCATGGATAGAAATGTGGAATGCTCTTGCTACAAAAAATGTTCCAAGAGATCTCATTACAGTTATCAAATCTCCATACACAAATTTAAAAGGAGTTGTAAGGAACAATGGAACTTGATCTATTCCTTTTCCAATTAATAAGGGTTTCAAAGAGGGGGATTGCCTGAGCCCATTCTTATTTACTGTATTTATGTATGAAATACATAAAGTCTGTAAAAGGCAAACAGTCATCAGTAAGTGAAACATGAGGGTGATACTCAGCCAGTCTCTCTTATATGCAGATTATATCATTCTCATTTGTGATACAAAAGAGAAACTGCAGCTAATGTTACTAGAATGGCAAGAGAATCTTCAGCAAATGTTACTAGAATGGCAAGAGAAACTTCAGCAAAAGGGATGAATCAATCATCAAACTGTCAATGCCTCTGAGAGTAAGGTACTGTTTTTTTCCCGAGATGAGGAAGAGTCGATGGATGTGTACTGTAGTGTTTAGGTTCTCAAAGTGTTCAATAACTTATAACTATTTAGGCACAAACATAAACAGGCAGGGAAAAATAGATTGAGAAATAGCAAATAAAATTGCTAGAGCCAACCAGATCTATCAAACTATTTGCAACAGCCTTGTTGGGCACTGGATTATAGCACAAGGAGGAAGATAGAAAAAAGAAGAGGGTACATCAAATTAAAAAATCAAAGAAGAAAAATTAGTTTTGGTGCCCAAATCATAGGTTAGCCTGCGATTATCCTCAAATTATAGGTTAACCTGCGATTATCCTCAAACATAGGTTAACCTACGATTATCCTCAAATCATAGGTTAACCTGTGATTATCCTCAAATCATAGGTTAACCTGTGATTATCCTCAAATCATGGGTTAACTTGCGATTGTTGCGAAATACTTCAGTTGTGTGTGTAATTAAGCTGGTGAAAGCTGGGAATTTTTGCACCATTAAATTGCTACATGGTTCTGTCCCTGACAAATTATATTTATAGGTGAACTTTAATTAAATAAGTAGTGATAATATTATGAAAAATAACATGTCACAGAAGAGCTGTAGTTGTCGTGAAATGAATAATAATAAAATTATTATTTTATTTTAATTTTTTTTTTTATATATACCTTCTTGTAATATGTTATGGAAATTCAACTTGATACTGAACATTTTATATAAATTACTCTTGTTTATTTATTTTGTCACCAATATTATCTTCCTATTCAGCCTTTATTTAGTAGCATTCAGCCGTGCCAAAAAACATGAAAATTATCAAAAAATATATTTCACCAACATAATAAGAATCTCTGGAAATATGTCATCTTGAAACTTGGAAATTCATATGGCTTAGTTTCATTGCATTCAGATTTCAATGAAACATTTAGCTTGGATGAAGGAAACTGTTTATGAATTTATTTAAAATATATTTAGTTAAATTTAATAAAGTTTAATTTGTTAATTAATTTTAATTGGCATTGTTACTTCAGTGATTATCATTAATCAAAACAGAACTAGGCATAAGGACAGACGTTTGGGTTTCTTCTTTTCTTTTTATTTATTTATTTTTTGTTATTGCAACTATTCTTAAACCTTGCTCTTATTTTGTTGTTATTTATATAGTCATTTTTATTTAATAATGAATATATTAACTAAGTAGGTATATTATTAGTAATTTTTCCTTATTAATATATAATTTCTTAGATTGTACATATGGCAATAGCTTGAACAAATTAATTTCTTAGTATATGTAAGTGAATCATATCAGTGTTTTTAAATCTGGTGTTATGTGTACATCACACAACTTGCCCTTAACACTCCAGCTTAAATTTAAATCATCCTTTTTTTCAATTTATTTATTATTCATAATGGCATTGCTTCTTACTATATTTATATTTTTCTTAAGTAAAAAAAAATATTACCATGTTTTTGTATTTCTATGCCTATTTTGACGGTAATTGAAAAGTTAGGACTATTGCTATTACAACGTTGGAAACATGAAAACGTTAATTTTCTCCTTCAGTTAGTTATGAAAAAAATTAATATTTTATATTAGTATAATCACTAACCATAAGAAATGTTTAATGATTTTATATAAACAAAATTAAAGTTACTTAAGACAGAACATTTTTTTAAATTCCGCTCATACATAAGTTACAAATTATTAATAAGATTTATTTAGATTTGGAATTTGTTAATGTGTCATTATCATTAATTCGTAGAAAATTTTCATATTCTGAATCTGATAAAAGTTAGTGCAATTATATTTAGTAAAAATTATAAGACTAATAGTAGTAGTTTGTACTTTATTATGAAAATGGGCCTAAATCAAGCTTGGTGTTCAGAGGTTTGGCTTAGTGTTGTGCCATGTATGAACATGTTCAACTTCCACACCGTCAGTCTCTCACAGCTTTTTAAGGTTTGTTGCCTTTGTGTCATTGTAATGTTTTCCTTTTAGCTTTCGACAATACCTAACAATGGACCTTGGAAAAGGAAATTTTTTTAAAAATAAAATCAAAAAAACAGCAACTCACCAAAATGATTAACTTTTTCATATGTCAAATTTTTAGTTATTACTAAAGTATGACATTTAGTCGCCAAAATTCCAAAGTAATTAAAGTTTTTCTGCCCCAGATTTAGCCGTGTAGTGACTTAATTAAGTTTTCGGGAAAGAACGAAAGAGCGAAATACCCCCTTACTAAAATTGGCCAACCAAGTTATAATATACATGGGCTGCTTAACAAACTAACACTAAATGTTGACTTTAATTTAATTTAAAAATCATCTTACTATTTTCTTTCTTTAAAGAACTTTATAAGCAATATTTTAGATTATAGAAACAAATATAAAGCAGCTCATCCAAAAATCATAGATAGCAGATGAACTTACCTCTATGACTAAATATTTCCACATCTTCCTTAAGCTTCTGATTCATTGCTTGATTATCTATAAGAGCTGTTATAATTTGAGGTATTGTAATTATTGGTACAGTTTATATTTTCATTACGTTGTAGATTGTTTTATAACAAGCTAATAGTTTGTCAATTTAGGTCAGAGTTTATTGACATCGCAACATTCTTGTTTAGTCTTATAAATAAATAGATAACATAAGTAGCATTTCTAGCTATCAAATGTACCGAGCATGTCAACAGGTATTCTTGTTATATTGAAGTAGAGTAGTATTTGGTCAATTAACAGTTATTAAAATCATTAATTTAATTTTTCTTTGATTTAGTTTCCGTAGATTGTATTCTCTGTTATACTAAATAAAGATAAAGGTCTAAATAATAAAAATTAGGCAGTGCAAATATATATTGTGACTTGAGTGAATAAGTTGATGCTATGACAATGGCCCTTTAGCTATTTTCTGATTAACGTTAGCATTTATTCATGTTTTGTCAATAATTTAAGATTGTTTATGAATATTTTATAAATTGTGGAAATTTTCTTATACTTATTAGTCAGTTATATCATAACTATGCCATATACAAACACACAACCCTTGCTTAGTTGCAACTAATCTGTGAGATATAAAGTGTCTAGTTTTTTGTGTAACCAGAAAGAGAATTTGGTAAAAAAGCATAAGGAAACTAGTTGCATCCTAATTTCTCAATGCACTGTTGACCTTATATTTTATTAATTTTTTTTTCTTCATTAGTCATATACTTATATTTCGGTACCTAATTTAACTTATTTCTATTTTCAATATAGATCAAAAGATGAATTGTACCCTCTTGCGGCCTATAAATATGTTTTGTGTGGTTATTCAAAATTGTTATTTTAAAATGCAAATATAACATTTTTGAGCGATAAGTTCAGTTATTTGATTTTTTCCTTAAGTCCTAGCATAAATTTAACTCTTAGTCTCATTGACGAGTTGTGCCCGATGGTACACAACTACTAATTACTAAAACTACTTTACATGCAAATTCTGTTAGGATTAGTATTGTAGCCAACCAGGAGGTTAATGAAAATTTCAATTTTTCCATCGAATGATTTTCTATCCTTTTAGAAATTTAAAAAAAATTTATCATTGTAGAAGACATCTAAGATCCCACTTTATATGTATACAGGTCTGCTTGACGGAAACCTCTTCGTTTGAATTAGTACCTGTAAAAAAGAGTGATAGCGGGAGCGGCAGTGACACAGCTAAGAAAAGGTGAGAAATAGAATATTTTGTTCAGTTATTCTTATTTTAATTTATATTTTAGTTAATTATTTTATATGAACTATTAAAGGCTTATAGTTTAAGGAGTTAATTATATAAAACTCAGTTCTTTGGTCAGTTTTGTTTAGATTTTCTACGTCATTATTATATTCTTCTAATATTATATTAGTTGTCATTAAAACTGTTGTTTCTGGAGTCAATAGGACAATTTACTGAGAAACTTGATCAGATCACCTTTATAAGTTTGTTTCATTTGCTATCCTTTTCATTTCAACTGTACTATTTTATATTCTTTCTATTCTCTCTAACCATGTCGGTTGAGATGGTAACTTGTCGTAACCCACAAGTACAAGCACCTTAAGTATTTCCAATAAACCATACTCCTAAGGTCTCTATTCCATACTCTATACTCCTTCTCATCAAGTCCTTCTTGCTAATTTACCCGGATCTTCATCTCCACTGCCACAATTTTGTTGATATGTGTATTCTATATTTTCAGCTCAATACACTAGTTTTTGTATTGTGGACTTATCACTTTTCCTTTTTTATTCACTCTAATAAGTGACAATTACATTTAATAGCATTTATCCTGAACTAGCCTGCTACTCTTCTCTAGTATTTCTTTTGGCTCCTTCTGCACAAACAATCAAAGTACTTCAGGTATAGTATTTTATGTACTTTCGGTCTTCTCCTATTGAAGGCATGGTACATGGTCTTTAATGAATTCCTATGTTCGGTCTTCCATACTGGCAACATGGCCAAATCATTTTAGTTGGTAAAACTCCTAGTATTTTCTCATTGAACATTTCTTCTTTCTTACCCAAGAACATTCTTCATAACAGTGAATACTCACTTGATTCTCATATTGCACAGCAGTCCCTTGTTTTCTTTACATTTATTCAAATAAACTGCAAATATCCTCCTAATAAATATGACTGCTTTGCTTGAATAGTGGTACATCTGACAGAAAAAGAATTATATTATTTTATATTTTGGATAGATTGTTGCATATCAGTTGATTATTTCCTGTAGTCGAAAGGTGGTTCACTCATAGTCAATTTCATTGCAGAAAGTACCTTTGGAAGGGGGACCAGCTGTATTCCATGCTTATATGCTCTATAATATAACCGATTAAACCTATAATTAGCAAGATTGGGAATGGTAGACGGCTACAGAGACTAGCACTGTCAAATCCACAAACCAACCAGTATGCCTACATCTCATGTCCTCACTCGACAATTTGCGAGTTTCAGCTACATACTTTTATCTGTCTGTTTATAATATCTTTATTTGGTCTAGTAACCTTTAAATAATTAAAACTGTCTCCTTGAAATTGAGTGGTGATTAATAAACTTAAACATGTGAATATTTTCTGTCCTCAACACTCATTTCACCATTGATATTGAATTTAATTGTCATTATTATATTTTGATTGTCAAATTAAAGTCTTCTTTCACATTAAGAGATAGATTAGTTGTTTCATTGCTTTATGGGGAGCAATATTCCTACTTTTTTTTTCAAAAAGATTTTTTCTTACTGATTTGTCAAAATATTGGGTTAGCATTTAATATACATTTTTTAATGAATAAAATAAGTCCCTTCCCTAATTTCTATGAACTTGCATTGGTAATTTTTTTTTCTGTGGTTTATTTGGGTAATTTTACTGCTTGTAAAATATTGCTAAAGAGTTATTGTGAGATTTTATAAAATTCTTATTTATCAATATGCGTATTATTTTCATTGTTTTCAGAAGTTGTTTTTATTTTGTGAGTTTTTGAGAGTTTGGTGGAATCCGTGGCGCCTCATTCTTATATGACCTCCATATTGTAACAGTCTGTGCCTTCTTTATTTTAATGCAAATATGTTTTGATAGCTGTTATTATAATATATTGCTTTGCACCATATTAATACATATTTTTAAACAAACCATCCTTTTAAGGAATCTAACTGTTATTACTTAATTATGCTTATTTTTATTGTAGCATATTTTTAAAATTAAAAATTGTTACTAAAAGTAGGTTAAATGTACTATTAATTGATTTAACTTGATCAGCTTTATGCTAAACCAAGTTATCGGTTAACTTCAAAAAATTAAATTATGAATTTTGAAAGTTCATATAGTACCCAGCACATACAAGGCAGGTGGGCAATTTTTTACATGTTGCTGCACTTTGTCCCAAAATAATGGAGACTGGATTGGTTCAATTTTTAAACTGCCTAGTACTGTTGTTACCCGGCAAAATTGATATTCATAATATAAATTTTATTACTACTGTTTTATTGTTTAAATTACTTTGCTTCTGATTGCATAAATAAATATAAATATAATTAAGTTTCTTGAACTAAAAAAATATTAGTAGTAATTGAAATAATTACTTCAAGCAATCTTTATTTCATTATGACAAACTGTTAAAGAAAGAATTCTAAACCTTTCTTTAAGGGAATGGTTTTGGAGCAGGAATTGGCAATATTGGAAATTCTCTGACCTGTCTTATTTCGTGTTGGCTACTATAGATTCTTGAAAACCATTTGATAATTTTTTCAGCTGTTTCTCTCACTTTTAATTCATAGTTTAATATAACTTAGTAACAATTCATCATTTACACTTGATTTTATATCTTTAAATTACACTATTATTGATACAATTTTGTTTATTAGAGTAACTATTTACATTCTTTATCTAGTCATATATATTTTTAATTAATTAATATCAAACTTTTCCTTCAGAAAAAATTAGTTGTTATCTTCTTTACTATCATTATCAGTGGTCATCGTTATATAACAATTTTCTCATCTTTATGAACTAAACTTACATACTATTAACACTAGTCCTTACTTTAATTCTTGTTTTGGCTATTTGCTTTGAACTCTTATTAAATAAATTATACCTCTTTTTCACATTTTGTAATTTTATGACAAAACTATCTTTTTATCGAGTTATTTCCTACTATGTCCTTTCTCAACTTTAACTCCTGCGTATTGTATTGTTCTATCTCATCCTTCCAATTAATATAATTTACATTATCAATTTTGTACTTGTATTAATTCCGAATAATTTTCTCTACTTGTATTTTTTAATTATTCAATTTTTATATTTTTGTAGCACATCTTTTCTTTACTTTGACCTCAGTATTCCTTAGTTTATTTCATCCCATGTATCATATAATCAGTCAATCAATTGTGAGTCTTATTTATTGTTATTCTTAAAAAAGGAATACTTCAAATAGTTTTTTAATAAGTTGCTGGTTGGATATATGAAATTTTATAATGATTACTGTTTGCTGTTTTATATTTTGCTTAGACTGTCTTCTATCTAAATAGATTTTTAATCCGGAATGTATTTAATATTCTTAATTTTATGGTTTATCAAAAGACAATCTGTATCTAAGGCGATGTATCCAGTCACATAGTTACAAGTTTGTACTGTCTTAATTTCCTCATTCCCAGTCTCAGAGAGTGGTTTTCCTTTCAATCTTTATTCATTGTAACAATCCAATATCCTGTTTATTAATCCCTCGAATGAAACATTCCTTTTATATTTTTATAATTATAACATTCTGTTTTGTAAATATGAGGCTGGTTAAAATGAATTTTGATATACAGTATCGGCGGTTAACAACAGTCTTGCCGATTTTGCGAACATGATTCCTTGGCATTTTATATAGCTACTCGGGTAAAATGTTCCTATGAGCTGAAAGCTTGTAAGTTATGAATACAAATTTTTTTCACTCAGTTGCTTTGATGGAAAAAGAAATGAATTTATGATTACTTTACACCTAGACCCATCATCGATGCAGGTTTTAGTGTTGTAGTTTTTATTTCTATGTTTTGGTTGTGGTGAACTTTTCTCTGAGCTCTGGGAGAGTTTTATAATGATCTTTTATCATATATAATTGTATGAAGGAATTCCTTATCAAAACTAGTCTTTTGATATCTCATGAAAGTAATGTCAAGCCAGAACATATATGGAAGCAATCCCTAATGGTATTTAGAAGATCTATAACCAGATAGAAATAACTATTAAGAATGTCATACAACTAAATGCAGGGTATTGGAAAGCTATAGACCAAGCAAAATTGTTATGATAGCAAAAGTCATAAAAAAATGAGCCTTTCGGAAAGAAAATAAATGTATATTTAGACATATAGAAATTTTCGACTGCAATTTTGACTGAACTTCCTATATATAATGCTTGTTTAGTGGCAGTTTCCTGGTGGAATATTTAAAAAATAAGTTTCAATAGCTATAGCCAAAATACTAGGTAATCTTTTCGCCTACTTAGTGTTGGTAAAATTCAACTTTGTCCCATTAGTAGTTTTCCGTCCAGTTTGCTGATCATGCATACAATCCTTTAATATACTTGATATTTTTACATTCTAAATATAGGTTAGATTGTTGTAAAAACTACTTATATTCAGTAGATAAATATAAATGAATTTTTACTTATAAGTTAATCTATTTGGGTAATCATAGCTTTAACATTACAAAAAAAAAATCATCTGTCACTTTTATTACAGGTTTGAATTTTTTATTTATTTTCTTAAAAAATATTATTTTTTTTCTGGCTCAATTTGAACTTGAGACCTATCAAACCATTGCCTTAGTTGATTTTATTAGGTTTCAGTCCGTTGTAAGGAAAGATGTGTTACTATATTCCCAAGAAGCAACTGTGATGAGAAACGAATTGATTGTTTTATAATTTTTTTTCTGGCATTAAGTTCTTTAGATTATAAAAAAGTTTATTAACATTTGTTTAGACATGTTTGTGTATATGTTCAAATATATGTGTATGCTTAAGCATATATATATATATATAATTTTTATTAATCTACTGATTTTTTTAAACTTTAAAACCTTTTGTAAAATTAAAATAAAAAATGGTTAAAAAACCATTTAATGTTTTCAGATTGAATACTTGCAGTATAAATTAAGGCTGTTATTATTAATTATCGAAACTAGCACTTTTACATTTTGAAATTTGATCCAAGTTTTATGAAAATATAATATACATTTCAAACTTTCATAAAAGCAGTTTATAATGTTTTTATTTTAAGCTGTTTGATAAAAACATTAATGATGTGGTATTGTTTATTTACATACATCATGCTTGTCGAAAGAGCAAGGACAAGATAAATTTTGGTATGTTGCCTATTTATCTTCCGTGTTACATTAGCTTTGCATGCTTGTTCAATTTAATGAAAAAAGTTTTAATTATTATATCTGATTGCATTATTGGACTTTCATAATTAAATGGCTTAAAATATTCTAATCGTAGTTCATTTTGTTAGATATTGTTCTTATCACTTTTTTTTTTTCTTTTGAATTACATAGTCTACTAGAAAGTGATTTAACGTTTTCTTTAACTATTTCATGAATATTTTTAATCAGGCACTTAAATTTTGAACACAATATTCTTGTGGATAGTTGTCTAAGATAAATTAGCTTTCTTTATCACAATGAGATCAAGCTTAGAATTATATAACCTTAGATGCGCTGTTTATTTTAGAGGTTTTGTTATCTGATGAATGCTTTATGCTTAGCCTAGTTGATATGTATTGATGATTACCTTTTTGCTTGCACCTGATACAAATAAATTTTATTATCTAATGCACTCGAGTGTTATCACTCTTCCATTGAGATCAGGATTTTAGTGAGTATAAGTATTGTTTTTAATTAGATTAAAAGGTCCTTAATGTAAGGACTGTTATCTGGAGTTAAGGAATAATTCAAAGTTGGATCAACGAGGCATATACAGAAAGTAAGAGTACTGTTGGGGTGTTGTGCTGTGTGGATACTTTTTTCTATAGTTAGCTACACTGAGGAGTAGTGGGGGATCTCCTGAAAACGACGAGCACTGGATACTAATGTCAGTACCAAACCTTGTGTCTCATAGTGTCCGTTTCCATGAAATGTGTTAATAAGATATTTTGCCAAATGCAAGATACATGCTGCCATATGATTCTTCTTGTGGAAGGAAAAACTCCCATTGAAATTTTTTATACCCGTGAGAAAAAAAACAGGCATCACAGTGGTAACACACTGTTTCTTCATCTCCTAAAAAAATCATAACCATCCATGTTTTGGGACAAAAAAGGGATCATTTTGATCGATTTTTTGCCTCTGGGGGATACAATCACTGCAGCATGATACTGCATGACCATATAAAATCTCAAGAGAGCAATGTTGACAAGGGAGTGAATTTGTCACACGACATCCAGTCAACACTACCAAGGCATTTTTTAACTCGTTTGGTTGGAACGTGATGTACCATTCTGAAAACTACCCAGACATGGCCCCTTCAGATTTTCATCTTTCAAAAATTTTCAACCTATGAGGAGGTGATCGAAGATATCTTGAAGTGGATAAAGGAGATGATGGGACACTTCTCTAAGGAGGGCATCAAACATTTTGTGTCACGACTTACAACCTGCATAGGATGGGAAAGCAATTATGAAATATATATGAAATGTGGGAAAAAATAGTAATATATATACCTAATAATATCCTATATTTTTTTCTAAAATTCAAAAAATTCAGTACTCTTACTTTGTGGACATTCCTCATATCTAGTTAAGGACTTAACTACTGTGAATTTTTACTATAGTACGGGTTATTAGACCGCGAATTCGGATATAACGCAGGTCTATCCATGGTTGCAATTAGTGTTGAAATAAGGTGATAATATTAAACCCATAACAATGCCTCCCACCAGCAATTTTGTTGGCAAAGAAGTTTCTTACATCTCATTGGCTTAAATGAGGGGGGATAAAATGTCTATTAAGCTTGTCAAATTTCTACAAGTTGTTTAATTAAACTAACAAAACAGTATAAAGGTTAAGCTAAAGGGCTTCATTTACTGTTTTACAGCTGTTTTCTGTTGAAGTAGTACGTATGGAGGGGGTCCAACGGACAGGCTACTGCTGAAGAAATTTTGTACTTTCTAAATGCTCCCTCTAAAGCAGTTGGTAATGATATGTTTTTGAGACAGTTAACAGCATCTAGTGGTGTATTAGAGAATTTATAATTCTTTTTCCAACAACTAGGGTATGACTTTACTGTATTTAAGCTTGAGTGGATACTTAGTGATGGCTGTTATTAACTGTCACACCCTTGTCAACTTTATCGTAAACCTATAGGTCATCCTGTTTTTCAGTTAAGTTATTTATTCTGTACTCTGCTTTTAGAGGATTCGCCATATGCAAGGGATCACCGGGCCCTCAGAAAGAAAATTTTTACTCCACGTCTCGGGACCACCTGCCTATGATGCAACAGCCCTGCGTCATTATATTTTAACTATTCAATTTTTTAATATGTTTTTGTCAATTAAAAATAATAAAACTTTTCTCATCATTTTGGAAGTGATTGATTTTATTTTTATTTTGGAACTCAATTTGCTTACAGTAAAGTTCTTTAAATCATACCATCGCTATGCAGATCCTTTCTTCCATACGAGAGGTCTGCCTAACAGGGCCGACACTTCCAATACACCAGGTGACCATTTAGGGAATATTTATTAAATTTAATTATTTGTGACATCGGCATAAAGAAAACTGGAAAGGCAATCAAATGTTTTGTTCTAAATGGATGTAAATCAAATTTAAAAAATGAATTGCAAGATGCAAACATTCCTGAATTTCCTTCAGCAGTCCCGTGGTATTTTATTTGTTAAAGTATATACATGAAATATTGAACTCTGTTTTAGAGTTGGTCGTCAAAACCATTGCTAACATATCTAGTTAAAAACCTTCGGTAAATGTTCCTTTACAGCTGATGGTTTGATAAAGTTAAAGGCAAAAGTACAATAATGATATTTAGTTGGTCAATTTACAGTTGGAAATATTTAACAAATTATAGTTGATTTCTTTACAACTGAGCTCCAATTTTTTCAGAGATTGTTGTAACAATATTGTCAGTTAACTTTAAAATTTACAGTATCATTGTAATTTTTATACACTTCCTAAGTTCTAGACTGACCTCTTTACTACATTTAAAACAAAATTATTTACAATTTAATTAAATAATACTCATACCTACATTTTATTATAAACAAAGTTCATGTAAAATATGAAATTTCAGACAAATTAAACATTGATATACTTCTGCTATACCTGATTAATCCTATCAAAATCTTTAGCCCTAACTTGAAACAAAAAATATTTAATGAATAAAAATGGGTTTTTAATTGTTTATTTTCTCTATATTAAAATGGAAACAAACCATTTTTTGTTTTTCAAAAAAAAAAAAGAAATAATAATAATTCATAGATTCAAAATGTTCATGCTTTATTTCACTATGTTTTATTTAGTTTTGTGTTAAGAAATTCAGTATTGTTCATGACTAGTTTGTTACTTTAATAAATTTCAAGCCGGTTTTGTTATGAAGTTAATTGCTTGTAGATTTTTCTACTTGAGTTGTATAAGGCATGTATTATTTATTCAATAATTAATCGAGCTATATTAGCCATTGTAATTAAAGTCACATCTAACTGTTAAAGGAATTAATGGGGAGACTGAGGCAGCAAGTTTAAGAGTCAAGTCCATTTTTTTTTTTCTTTTTACAATTGTTAAAATTTTTAAGTAGTTTGTACCTGATTTTCAGCAATCATGTTTTTACAAAATAACTAATGTATGCATTACTTTTAATATTAATATACCAGTTTTATAAATGTTTATTTTGGTGCAATTGGTAACGTATCGTTACTTACTAATGACAGAAACTCGGAATTAGACTCCTAACAGGAAAATGAAAGATCCATCTAGTCACATAAAGAAAACTGAGTAGCAGTTGTCTTGTATATAAGGTTATTCATTAGCAAATAACCCTCGTTGACCAGTGTACATTAGCTCAATTATTTATATTTTAGTTCCTTCATTTAGTATATTGCTTATATCATGATATTTAATTAATTATTAACAAGTTTGCAGAAAAAAAGTATTTGAAATTTCATGTGATAATTTTGCTGATCTTAAAGTTTTTTTAGTGTGTTGAAATTTAAAATAAGCACTCTTTTTCTTCCATCAAACACAGATTTTTTGCAAATTCATTATATGTAATGGCGGTTTTGTAGTTAAAGAAATGAAATCTTTTACATGTGGCGTTTATCAATCCACTTAAGAGTTTTATGGCATAAAAAAAAACATTGGTACAAATGGGACTCAAGTAAGTCAATTTGAATTTTAGATATAAGATGATGTATTTATAATATTTATTTATAATGTATTTAACTATATTGGAGTGGCTTTCTATATTACTTTCAATTCTAGTAAACGTTTACTTTATTCTTAACACCCGAATGAGTCAGAACTTATCTTTCCAACAGTACCTATCCATTTGAATTTCGTCAAAGTATCCACAAATAATAAAAGTTTCAACTCAATCCAGGAAAATTTGCGAATTCAATTCGCCCTCTGGGAAATGAGAATTTTCTTTTCTCCCGTAGTTGTCAAATTGAAATTAATTTTAACCTACTTTATTAATTTTTTTCAATTAATTGAATTTTCCATACATTATTTTACTGTTATTTTTTCTTTTTTTAAAAAAAATAATTAAAACACCTTATCTACTAGTTTATAACAATGGTCTGCTGAAATTTTTGTCACTTACCAGAGACTGATTTTTTTTTTTTTTTTTTATATTTTTCTAGATCAACTTGAAACCTTCATTGCTCATGGATACTTTGACCAAATTAAAATTTTCTCGTCCAGTTGGAAAGACGTGTTTTTATTTATTTTTTTTATTGTAACTATAACATTAAAATATACATTTTCTTGATTCAAAGGCAATAAAAAGTCACTCCAACATTCAAGACAATTAAACACATTGTCTTAAATCTCAAATTCACATTGACGAGGTAAAATCTGATTCATGCATTTTGGTATAATTTAACATTCTATTACTAAAGCTAAAAATTTAAGTTAATTGTCTGAGTAATCTTGAAATGAAAGATTTTCTCGATTTTTTTCTTCAAAACTTACATATCATGAATTTTTTACAATCTTTAGTTGTTACAACCTATTGATTGAAATAAAAACGGATTCCGTTTTTAGTTTCAGCATACCTAAGAATATATAAATCAGCCAGAATTATCGAACCAAATTCTTTTTTTAGACCTGCAATATATATGAATATCTAAACAGATCTTTTAAAAATTATTTTTCCTATAATTACTATAGATTTTGTAAATAAATGAATGGTGTAGTACAACAAACTTGGAAATTGGCTTTGTTTTATTCTGATTTAGGACGTGTATAGCTGCCTTTAACGTTGCATCTGTGCAAGGAATGGTGAAATTAATGTATCGGCTCGGAGGTACAAGAATGAACTTATTGTGCGGTGGACTGATTAATGACTATGTCAACGAGGAATTTGCTAGATGATTAAATAGCTTAAAAATTCAAATAAATCTTGTTCAATGTTGTTGTCTTCATGTGCTTTGTTTAATTATTTTAAAATAAATATTTTTATTTTGTTTATATTTTCTATGATTTATTTGCTTATTTCTCGATCGCTCTCTAGAAGTTGTAATATCTTACATTAGTATTTATTCTTTTCTTTAGCATATGTCATACTAATCACAACTTAACTTGAAAATTTTTATCAAGGATATATTGTCCATAATTAGAAATCAATATAAAATTGTATGCATTATCTTTTTTTTTTTTTTGGACTTAGTTTGTTCTAATAATCGTTATTTCATTCAATGGAATGAATATCTTTTAGTGTTTTTTTAGAAATAATGCTTTCAGAAAAATCTTTAATAATTACTAAAAAGTAAGAAGAATTAGTGCCAAAGAGAAGTTCTTCTTAACCGTCCCTTTATAAAAACAATAATAGGGTAAGGGCACCTACTTTTGAAATAAACTAGACTCAGGACAAAATTGTAATTGAACCCTTGAGTATTTTTACTGAACGACTCGCTAATAATCCAAAGAGTTTTATAACAAGAGGCATTTCCCAATCTACTATATTAAACAAGATGACCTATAGTTGAAATATGACCTGAGAGAAAATTTGAGGACTATTAAATTGCATTTGGGATTTTTGTACTGAATATGTCAACGGCAGAAAGTGAAGCCTGACATTAAAGAATTTTTCTTGTTGAAGCCGGATGGTTTTAAAAAGAAATTCTGATAGTAAAGAGCATTATTTAAAACTATTTATATGTCTTCAGATTAATAGTCATTTTTAAAATATAACGAAGCTGATGTTGTCGGAAACATTAATCCTGGAAAACTGAGCTCAGCATGTCACATGGTAAGAATAAGGGGTTTAGATTCCAGATGAAATGTGAACAGAAAAGAAGAGATACATTGAACTCGGAGAGTTGGGGTTGAAAACTGATTTTCGCA
Source organism: Halyomorpha halys (assembly GCF_000696795.3). Lineage (NCBI taxonomy): Eukaryota > Metazoa > Arthropoda > Insecta > Hemiptera > Pentatomidae > Halyomorpha > Halyomorpha halys. The sequence goes on along the minus strand of NW_027112666.1, from coordinate 236,672 downwards.
CCTGGGGTGGTAGCTGATAAAGAATCTTTGCCACAGGATGAAGGCACATTATAATATTAATATTTACAACTTGAAATTTTGATTTTATTATTCAACTGTTATTTTCCATTGGACAAATACTACTTCTCGGTAGTAATTATTTAAACATAGGTAATAATAGATCTAATAAAAGTTATACAATTATTGGTGGGTATCAATTAGTATGGGTTTGTCTTGATTCATGTAATAATATTAATAGTTTTAAAATGCTAGTCCTAGCCTAGCTTATCTCTTGTGTCTTTCAGTTTTATGCCAGAACACGGTCACGTATTGTATGCAGGAGCATTAGAATTTGAGAAAATGGATTCTTTCAGAAAAAGTAATTTTGTAAGCATATTAAAACTTTGAAAAAGGATGTATTGGCACCTGTATTGGCCTCTCGTCACTTTTCCCCATGACGATTAAGTAAGTATTGGTTGTTTTAAAGAAAAGACATTTCTCTGTTCATGTTACGTTCGTTCTTTCATTCCCATTACATATATTGCTCTACATCAATGTCATATTGATATTGACCTGCCTAATAGTAAATCTTTTCTTTTTTTCATTAAATAATAAATAGATTTGTTAATTTATAGATTATTATTGATATTACGTTATTCCCATGACAAACTATATTAAAAGTCAGATTATGTAGCTACTGAATCTGATTGTTGTACTATCATTTCATTTAATTGTAATTTGATTACAATTAAAGAAAGTGTTTAATTATGTAGAAATACTTTTTGCCGTTTCCTGGTGTCACCTAAATTAAGTACAAAAATTGAAATTGTAGTTTTTTTGAAGAATTTGATTCTTTGTTTTTTGTTTCCCCTCTATATTTTTAAAAATTTATAATATGAATCCGTGTATTTTTCTTATTATCTCGAATGTACTCATAACAATATAAAAATAAATTGGTTGGATAAAGTTTTATACATCAGATGTTAAACTTTAAATGTTCCGAATTGGATACATTTGTCTGTTCTACTTATACGATACAAGACAAACCTCAAGACAAATCATGGATCTTTTTACCTATGTTTTTTATGTACTGAAGTACAGTGGATCCTCTTTATAATTCAGGTTACATCTGCAGATATGTTATAAGGAGTATCTGTGTGGGGATCAAAAAAATATGATCGGAAAAGTTATATGTGTAACTAGATCTTTCAATTCACTATAAATTTGTTTATATATATTATAAACAACTTTATTTTGGTTGTTTCTTTTATAGTGGGATTCATTTTTTATTATAAAATATTAATCAAATAGCTTAAGGTTAAAACTTATTAAGCTGTATTTAAAAAAAAAAAATTATGATAATAAAATCAAAATTTTACATAAATATATTTTAACATGTAACATTCCTGCCTTTTCTATTGGCATTTTCATCTTCATCTCAGTCAATATTAAAAATATTTTCAAATATACAACTGTTGGAAGTATTTGCAATAATTTATTCACTGTATTTTGGTTTTGTAGTTTCAGTGTTATTATCAAATTTGAACAGGTCAGTAAGGTGCTCTTAGCTTTATAATATTGTTTCATTGTTTTTTGTTTTGTTTTTTTTCCTATATTCATATTTATTTCTTCTGAAAATCAAAAAGGTTTTTTTTATGGTGGGGAAGTAGTTGAATATTTAAATTATTAACATGAAATGGAAAAATTAGCAAACAGTTGTGCTAATGAACTTGACTACTGTAAATTATTCCCAGATGAAAATGATCTATTTACAGATGAGATATGAAAACAGCTGGAATAATAGATTTATCTAAAACAAATAACTTCATAACTGGTTCAGTTAGTACAGGAACTAATACTAACAGCTTAACTAAGAGACCTCTACAGACCAAATAAAGTAAATACGCAAGGTATGTCATGGCCACTAGCAATCTTTGTTTGCTGCAGAAACTGCTAAAATCCTGGGTTTCTTGTCAGCGTTATAAATGCAACCCGGAAGTGATTAATAGATGTGAGGGAAACACTGGCGGGACCAGTGAGGATACCCATTGTGGAATAAGTTGTCTTGATGAAGAAATTTGAAAATTAAAAAAATTCAAATATTATTTTGATCATCTTTACTAAACTTTCTTTTTATATTTTATAAATCTCGATGCAAATAAATTTCGAAGATCAAAAATTAAGTCAACTGATATCTCTCTCAAGTATAGATATATTTTTATAGTTAACTTCCAATTGTATATTATATATTTTATCATTTCAGTGAGCCTGGCTTAAAGCCTAAGGCTATAGATTCTTTAAAGTTTTTTTATCTTTGATTATTTGTATAAATAATGTCAGTAAAACCATGACCAACCAATTCTTAACACTTCTCGAAACTGACATGAGGATTTCTCTTCTAATGTTGCAGTTACGAAAATTCCTCTATCATATCATGTTCTGCTGTTTTAATTGCAAATGTTAATTTAACCAGTGCTGTTTTGTTGTTTAACAAACATATTTTCCTTATCCCTTTGGAGAATATTCCCTCCTCGACTGTTTCCAGTTTGGACCTCCGTAATCCCTTCCTACTTTCCTGAAAATATCATAAAACCTAAAATTCACCATTGTATATTAACAATCACCTTTATCCTTCTGGTTTACACTTGTTTCAAAAATTATCTTCCCTTTGGTAGTTGTTACTGATTCTGGATTTTATAATTCTTTTTAATATGACATGCCAAAATCAAGTTTCATAGTCTTTTTATATTAGTATGAATAGAAGTGGAATATATATTTTTTTTTTCCCCTTGAGTTAATTAGTGTTTTCTATGCTTTACTATATTATACCTGCAGTGTTTGATTAGCTAAAACTTTTAATTTAATAATGGATTCACTCTACGGAGCCTAGTTGAACAGCTAAGAATCACCAATCAAATGTTGAAAAGGGACTATCTCTGGTTACTGGACGATCGACTCTAATTATAAGATGGATAGTTTTATTTAAAATTTTAACCTTATTATGAATACCTTTCAATTTCAGATTTTGAAAGATTATTTTCTCAAATGTAGATTATCAAAATCCTTCAATAGTAATTGCCTAGTATCTTCACCGATGTTACAAAAACCTTGGAAAGTTGGAACACGATCGTTTTATGTGAAGTGTGTATAATTAATTTTACATTTCTAAACTCCTAGGTATTATTTTGATCACATTAGTATATTAAACATTTACTTACCTCATAAGTATGTTGAGTATCGTTAAAATGTTTTATTTTCTTAATCAGCTTTCTTATACTAAAAGATTTTAACCGTACTGCTACATTGATTTTACTGTTGAAAATGATTAGTTATAGTTCTCAATAATTTATTTGTGATCAATTACTCTTATTGATTAAGGTTTCATAATCTGTGTTTAAAAAAAAGTTAAAGTGAATTATGAATGTAACAATTTAACCATTCAATATATATTTCTTTATTATTACTCTCAGTGTTTATATATTGATGTATGTAGATTGATTGCTACATTTAATATATACATAAATTATACTTTATGGCTTGCTTGTAACGGGGGCTTAGTGTGAGTGTTTTTAAATTTACAATTCCTGATTTTTATTTATTTATTTTATTTTTAAATGGCTAATTCATTGAAACTTCCTAATTTATGAAATGATAATACTTCATAAAATGAATTTAATTATTTTATATTTTGCCGTTGTTTATTTTTGTCTTCTATTACAGTTTTATATATATGTATATAAATAAATCCAATTTACTTAGTAAGGATATTATAAGAAGATATTTTTAAATTTTATGATTATTTTAGATTTTTAATTTAAAAATTAAACTTTTTTTTTTTTAGAAAAGTTTCAATGTATTTTAAATTAAAATGATATTTGAGATTATACTTTCTGTACTAGTGTATACTTTCAGGAGAGATAGTAATGACTGCAGTGTGGATTTTGACAGTGAAGTATTATTAAATGGAAGTATATAAAAATGAAGGTGGGTGTCAAATATGAGGCTGTAAATGAGTTGCACTCTTTTGATTGATGTTATTATGGCTGCACTGGCATGCTGTTATGGGTTGTTGTTTGCCTTGTACTGTAGTTTTATTTGAGTTATCATCTAACAAACTGCTGATTGTTTCTCTCATCTAAAAATTTTGTTAAAATCATCTCCTATTTATAAATTACTTTTGTTATAGAAATTGAATTTTCAGTGATGAATTGAAGGCGACACCTGTACAGCATATGTCGCGATCGTCAAAGTATTCCATTTCGAAACCACGCTCAGCACGTTCATTAGCTGTTAAATTGAGAAGAGTAGCTAGTAAATACAAGAATGTTCCAATTAGCCTAAAATGATTTTGTTGTTAAAAATTGTATCTATTTCGAATCTGTTAAGACAATTGATAATATTTTAAGAAAAAAGTGCCTTCTTGTCCTTGTTCTAATAATTCGCTAAAGACTTGATATTGTTATAGGTATAAAATAAATTTTTTATTTTTTAAGTATAATAATTGTTTCTTGGCTGTGTCCGAAAATGCGATTGTAGCGTAGTGATAATGCTTCATTCGAATAGGAAGAATTTATATTTAAGCGTAGTTACTATGTCTATTGTTGGTTCCGATATAATGTATGCCTTTTGTCCGGATGCCTTTTCTAAGTAAATAAATGAAAGCAATATATCAATTGTTATAATTTCCCTTGAAGAAATTAATATTAGATTGATTTGGAAATTTTCTGTAGAATTCAAGATTGATTTATGTTCTGACATGTTCATGTCTTTCATTATTGTTCTAGAATTAGTTCAATTTGCTCATAAAATTCTAATTTTAATGAAATCCTTTCTCCATAGTTGTACCATAAATATTTTTAAACTTTGTGATTTTTATTAAAAAGAGTACATTATTGTATTTGCATTCCTGTAAGATTTTTGTATATTTTTGTTTGTTTTCTCTTTTTATGTTACTACTTGATAAAAGAATCTGAAGTAAAACAAGCATAGTGATGGATAATTATTGACATCCTAAGCTTGGTTTGGAAACTTTTCATTTTGTATTTTATGTCAAAGTTTCAAATTTTTAGCAAATTCTATGAAATTTTTGCAAATAAATATAGTGTTCATACTTTATTTGTATTTCCTGAATCTATCCTTATTCAGTTTATCCTCTTTATTTTTTCATTTGCAGGGTTAATATGTTATACCAAGTTTTTTTTTTTTATTTTATATAATTAGATAAGAAAAAATACCATATAACTAAAAAAATATAAAGTATATTTCAAACTGAATATATAAATATATATTAAATTCAGACCCATAGAAATTGACCTTTTAGTGATCTAGAAAGAAATTAGTCCGAAATGTCAAGGTTGAAAGTAGTTATTTTCTTAATTGACTCTACAGAACTTAATACTCTTTTTTATTATTATTAAAAAGCTTATTTACATCTTGTTTCTGAATCAATAATTATCAAACCCAATCTGCAAAGTATTTATTAAGAAAATTTTGAATTTAATTTAATCTGGTATGTTTGTCAACAACATATCAGAGTAATTAAAATCTACAGTGTTTAATGAGGGTATTTATTTTAAATTAATGCTTTCACAGTGTTTATTAAGATTTATTTCTATCCAAGAAAAATTAATGATGGTATCAGAGTATTGAATGTGCAAAAGTTCAACTTGTGATACTCTCTGCTTGATCATTTTTTATTTATTCGAATGTTTTCTAGTAATTGATATTAGTAAATTCTATTTAATGTCAAAATTTTATGTCATTTTTACTATTTTTGCAGGTTGTTCGGCATTAACGCAAAAATGCTGTATAAACCCGAAGAGAATGTTCCGCTTGTGATATTGTGACTGTAATAAATCTGTATAATCTGACAGGGTTATGTTAATTGTTATATGTTAAATATTGTTTTTGTAAAGCTGTTTAGATAATATGGAACAGGATTTAATACTGAATTCTATTATTTTTATTATTCACATAAGATTAATTAACTGATCATATCTAATTTTAGCTATAGATTGATGAACTTTGTTACAGTGGATTAGTTTATTATGTCTTAATTATAATTTATAAGATTTCTAGCATAATAAGATCTGCATAATTGATAGAAGGAGTCAGTTTACTCTACAGCATGTTTGAATTTTAATGCACCCTCAAAAAGTTTAAATAAATTATTACCGTTCCAAATATTTAGAGAGGTGAAACAATATATGAGTGGTTAAGAAGGCAAGGGGTATTCAGGACAATTTTGTGAGTAAGAGGTTTTTTTGGTTACTTCTTTCACTTAAAATAAATACATGCTTAAATATTGGCAAAGCTGTGAAATGATCAATCATTTTTTTGTAATTATTGATATTTTTGCCAATACTGTGGCTTAAAATTGTTCCACACATAAGTAAATAAAAAAATCACTTATTCACAAAATTATCGCTTGTATCCTAGGGTTTCTCACCCTTTAACCTTTAAATATGTACTCCCTGAGTAAAAAAAATTTTTAGTTTTGGTTGAGTAAATTAAGTGAAGACTGTAGTGACTGAATTCTACATTAAATGGGATTTCCTCTAGTGGTATAATGTGGATCAAAAATAGATGTTAATTATTTAATTTTAAAAAAGTAGATGTGGGGTTCATGCAATGATATGTTGATTATAACATTGAACTGCAATTTAATTATGCTAGAAAAAACTAATTAATAAAATGATTGAAACAAAAGAAAATTACTAAATGCGTGGACTTCTTGTATTTTTATTGAATTGTGTGAAATAATTAGTTATGAGCGTGCTCAACTTCAGCGCTACCTTTTAAAGATGATAGCTACGGTAGTATTCCAAAGAGATCGCCTTTCTTAGCAATTTTGCATGACTTTTATAATGTCTAAAAAGATAAAGAATCAACTAGCCACGCCCCTCAGTTTCGTTTTAATTTTTTTTCTCGTGACTCGATATAATTTTTTTCAATTTGTTTGGAAAATAGTGGAAGACCTCTATAATCATAATGATTAACTATATATATCTGAGACCTGATCCTTGCGACTGATCCTTCCTTGTCACCTCCGAATATTTTCTAGTAGTATTCATATGGAACGAACTCATCAAAACAACAAGATAAGTATTTCACCGTATACCTTCAAGTACCATTGGTAGAAAAAGGTAATATTCAATTTGAATTATGTAACAATACGTAATGCAACCTTATAATTTAATTTTTTTTTTCTGTTTTAGAGGGATCAGGAAAAAAAAAAAACTGATTCTTTCTACGAATTGTGATTGATATAATCTCCAGTTCAGTCGGAATGAGTCATTCAAAATTCTGCCTGACTTGGATCACGAAGACTTCTACACGTATCAGTCGAACTGATGCTTACTTGTAAATGTGATATCGTATGAAAAGGATCTTGTGCGAAGTCTCTTTCGATTAATAATAAACAACTTATGCCATTATTTTAGCATTTAGCGCCTGCTGAAAGTCGTTCCTAATTATATAATTAAGAACATCAAATTTAAAGCAAAAGGATTTGGAGAATTATTTTTATTACTGATAATATCTAAATCTATTAAGAAATTTAATAAATGATGATAGTGTGTTTTTCTATTTCAATATTATTAATTGATGGCAATCGAATGTTTTCAGAACACTTAAGAACTGATTATTTTGAGAAAGAAGTGTTTAGGTTTAGTTACTAATAAATGTAATAACTAAATTCAAATATAATCAATCTTTTCTTTAGATATAAAAAAAATTGATATACTAAGGTTTTTACGCTTGACCATAACCAATCATTTATGGTAACTGTTTTTGTTCTTAGGAGACTTGGTCACAGAATAAATATTATTTTTAATTTTAAATAATAGTAGTTGAAAGACTCCAAGTTTATATCCTTTAGGGAAAGTAGTTGGTCGAGGTGTAGTTAGTAGAGTAGCAAAACTTCTAGAATAAGTGTCACTACTTTTTGTTCATTACTATTCCCTTGACCACACCCAACCATCTACGGTCATTAATAAACACATAATTAATATCCTTTTCATTAAATACATATTTGACTCTTTTTGAGTGATATAATAGAAGTGGAGTAAATGCCGAAGTTCAAAAAAGGCGGAAGTCATTGGCGGCATTTGAGCATTTGAAACTTCTCTTATCACCGTCATCCCTAAACTATTCTTGGAACTAGGTTTATTTTCTTCTTTAAAATCAGAGTTCATACTCATTCCCAAAAGTAAGTTCATTTTTCCATCAAAACCTGAGGCAAAAAAAGTTACCTATAATATTACAATATGTTTAATTTAAAGGTTGTTATGTTACATTGGATATTATACACTGCTATTTGAGGGACTCGAGGATTTGTCTAGAAATCACCCTTTAATTTTTTAACAGTAGGTTAAAATTTTGAGTTTTTTGGTTTCAATAGTTATAAGAAATATGTGGATAATTTTATCAAATCTTAATCATTTAAAAATGAATATGTATATTGTTACGGAATTATGAATCAAATGACTGATATTTTATTTAATCTTTTTAATGGTTCGAAGAGATTGAAATAAAATAGTTTTATTTAAATATAATTGCTCATTTGTAAAATATTTAAATAAAATTATTTAGTTGGAATTGTTGCTGTTGTATTTGATAAGATAACCTAGTGAGAGAGGGAGGTGTATTGATAGCGGAATCGAAATGGCAGTGCCCTGCTAACGAAAGCAGGCTTATCTCTTCGAGAAGGCGATCGTGTAGTTTCCTTCAAACCCGAGTGCCCTCCTACGTTTATTTCTTCTGCCGAGGCCGCCTCAAGCTAAACAAAGTGCCATGAATGCTAACCCATTTGATCGAAAGGTTTCTAAAATATTATAGCATTTTATGGACGCGGAGCGGGACGACTTTTGGAGAGAAGACTGCCACAGTCATGGCTTCTTCCAACAGGGGAATACAAATCGGATCGGCATGGTTTCAGAGGAAAATGAACTTAAGGCCTCAGCACCGAGGTGTTCATTTAGTCACCGAGGAAATTCTCAAGCAAATGCCGGAGATATGTCAATTTTCTGTCGGTCTTTTTCATGTTCAAAGTGAGTACTGATTGTTTTGTTTTTAATTATTTTACAGTGAAGTAATAAGTTTTTCCATAATAAAATAAATAATTACAGACACTTTTATAGCAGATTTGGAAGACAGTTAATGAACAATAATCCTTGAAATCTATTTGTTTGTAAATTAACTCATAGTTCTCTGTTGACATATATCACTAGGAGAGTTCTTATAGAATATTATTCTTCTGCTTAGTACTTTTGATCAAAGAAATTTGTATTTCATTGCTTTTAGAATATACATTTATCTCTAATGATTAGTTATCTACCAATGTCATAGTAATTATTTCATTTGATATTTTAAACTATATATCTCGGATGTGTTTATTGATATACTGTTTATTTTACAATATATTATATTGTTTAATGAGATAGATTATTTATAGAAATTTTAACCCAGTTTATTCCATAGATCTTTTTAATAGTTGTCGTCAATTGAAAATAGGTAGAATCCAGCCAAACTGATTTTGTAGATTAACTTGCAGTAAAAATAAAATATTCAAAGTGCTGAGAAAACACTAATTCGCCTGACTAGGATGGATAAACTGTAGGCCTCTGCCTACTTGTAACCAGTTTGTTTTCTGTTAGTATTTGTTCAATCTTGATATTATTTAAGGATTTATTGCTTAATTAATTTATAGTTATTACATCGTGGAAGACTACATTATCCTATTCCTGTTACTTTGTTTAATTATTAATTAATGACAGTCAATTTTACTCTTTTTCATTAATTCTTTCAAACTGTACTGCTCCTTTTTTGTGTTTATATTATTCATTATATTTTAACCTTACCTGTCGTTAATATATTTGTTTAACTTGTGTTATTTGTGTATTGATTACTTTTATTTTTCAAATGTTCTAATTATTCAGACTAATAAAAATGCCCTTGATACTTATTCCTTGTATCATTATCGTTGTAAAGCCAAAGTGGTTTATGTGAATTTTGCTACCTAATGGTCTTCTATTCTTTTCACTATGATAAAAAAACCTAAATGAATATTTGATGACTGATTACAAATAGAAAATGATTAATAGACATACATCAAAAGTAGGAATTAATTGTCACCTTAAATCTGCAAATATTTAAACGTTATTTTCAGACACACCACTTTGGAATTGCACTGATGATGTGGGATCTATGCTTGTTGTTTTCTGTTTATTGGGTCTGTAATTATATCATTTTTTTTAGTACTGCATACATCTGCTAGTTTAGCATTAAATGAGAGTTGGGATCCTGATGTGAGGGATGATATGGAAATGATGTTAAACAAAATTGTGCCTGAGGTGAGAATTATTTATATAAATTTAGTAATAAATGTTATTCTTTTTATTATCATTTTCTTTCAAAGTTTATTTACACTTTGTTTATTTATTGTTCACCGAAGTTCTTTTACTAGTAAAATGTAAGTAACATTTTTGTTATTAACATTATTATTTCTAACAAAAATGTTTTTAACATTTTGATGTTTATAGTCTACACTGGTCAATAGCAAAAGTTGGGCCCTATGTAGCTCAGGTGGATAGGTGCTGGTCTATCAATTTTAGATCTGCGGGTGGCACCGGTTCGAAGCTAGCGTGTGGCGTTGACTTTTTTCATTAAGTGGTAGTTCCACAAAATGGAAAAACTTGACCCCCCATCATGGTTAGGCAGTATAGGTCCTCAATGGAGGATAATATTAATAGCAAAGTTTCATTAACATTTTTGTCTGTGAAAGTATTTTTACTAAATTTCACTATTGACTAATGTAAACAGTAGAGATCAAAATGTGAATAAGACTTCTTATTAGCTATTTTATTTCTGGAGTAAACCCACCTAAAGTACAAGTAAAGTAGAAATAAAAATTGTTGGTGTACTAAAATTAATAGTACATGTCATCATATATGTGTCTATTTAAAGTATGTAGTGTATTTTTGTACATTCTAAAAAAATTTATTATTTATATCAGTAATAATAATGTAGTAAAGAACGAAAAAAAAGTTCTCTGCTTGCAGTTTTCAGTTAGTGTTTTCATAAGTGGATAAATTTTCATTTTCAATCAATTTAGTTTTGTTAGGAAAAATCTAATCCAGTACTTATCTTAAACATTAGACTTTATGATGATAGATAATAAAGATGATATTAGCTAAAACTGAAAATTAGTAATAAATGTAATGATTACAAATAATAAGGTGTTAGTATTGTTATTTTGATTTTTTTTTTAACATTTGTTATTTGCTCACAATGTTATTTTTGGGTGCAAATGAATCTAGTTTAGATTGAAAGAGGAACAACTCGGCATATTCTTTATCATCTGATAAATTATCTGTGCTCTCTGGCAAAAGATTACAAAATCCAGATAAAAATTGTGATAATTTTTTTTAAAACTAATTTAAACCGTATCAGCTGTATTTATCATTTGAAATATTATAACCACCCCTAAAATACCCTCTGGATTCTTTATATTTCTAATTGTAAAACCAATCTATTTAATTATGATAAAAAAAAAATACAAAAAGAAAGATATTTATATTTATAGGAATATTATTTTTTCTGGGTTGAGCATCTATTAAGCTCAGTATTGCTTATATATGTTCATACTATATGACCGAAATAATTATAACATTGAGTTCTAGATTTAATATACTAGGTTACTTCTTGACAGTTAGACTTCAAGAAAGAATGATAGGGTTGAGAATATTTCACATCACGTCACAAGCTTGAAATCAGTTTCTGTGAAGTTTGATGATAATATAATAGACCTTGGGGCCTAGTAATGGAAGACAAGTTAAACACAAGACATCCTACAGTGGCCGAATCAAATCAAGATAGCACAACACAGAATTTAAAACAGTTAACTAAAATTACATTTGTACTCGCGAATTATGACTATATTCAGTTCCCAGACAGCAGATATTAAATCAGAAAACCGGTCATTTAGGCAACAAGCATCCTGGTGAAAACAGTAATTGCAAATGGCCAAATAAGGCTTACATCCGAAACTATTAAGAACTAACTATCGACCCACCAATGAGTTTAAAGATGAATCAAAACAGTATTTATTCTGTGAAAAAGGATAGAAATTAACATGAATTTTCTAATATTGGAATAGGCACATCTCATTTCTATTATAACCCAGAAAAACATTTCTCAAAGTTGCACCTAGTCAAGTGGTAATTTTAGGACATGGGATTATGGGATTAGAAAATGGCCAAGAAATGAAAATATTATAGACTTTAAAAAGGAAAACCTCAAATGATACATTTGAAAACAGATTATAATAGTCTGTATTTTTCCATGCTGTGAATAGGGAAATTATTCATAATTTTCTATAATTTCAAGAGTTGCACTTTAAAGAACTAGTTTTTCATTAAAAAGTAAGAAAGTTTGTATTATAAAATGTCAGATATATAAACATTTTGAAACTGGGTTATGTTTATTATGATTTTCCAATTTAACAATGATTTTAACGATATTATGATTTTCCAAACCTAAGTAAATATACTTTTGGTTTAAATTTAATTCTTGGTATCGTAAATATGGCCTTTCATACCAAAATATTTTAATTAATTTATTTTTGTTTCGATGGATAGTATAATGATGGAGATTTTTTTACAATATACTAAACCTTTGGTATGATTTTCCAAACCTAAGTAAATATACTTTTGGTTTAAATTTAATTCTTGGTATCGTAAATATGACCTTTCATACTAAAACATTTTAATTAATTTATTTTTGTTTAGGTAAATAGTATAGCAATAGTGGCTTTAGTTCAACATACTAAACCTTTGGTATGATTTCCCAAACTCAAGTAAATATACTTTTGGTTTAATTGAATTCTTGGTAAAATAAATATGGTCTTTTATACCAAAACAAAAAAATCATTACAAACTTAAAAATTAAACAAACTATTATATAATGTAAATTAATTTTTTTATATAATACATACACCTTTTTATATAATACATAAAGATTTTTTTTATATTACACAATTTTTTATATAATACCTACACTTTTTTATATAATACATAAAGATTTTTTTATTACACAATTTTTTATATAATACATATAATTTTTCATATTAAACAATTTTTTATGTAATACTTACACTTTTTTATATAATACATAGAATTTTTTTATATTACACAATTTTTTCTTCTTAATAAAAATCAGGTACAGAAACATTAATGAATAGTCTCCCTAAAACAAGTCTCAAATACAAACTAATTTATAACTGTAACTGAGATTAAAATTGTCTTTACAATTAAGTTAAAAATTAAAAAAAAAAAATGAATTTATATTATATAATATATAAAATATGACGAAGATGGTCAGGGTTGAGGTAAAAAAAGAACAAATAGTTATCATCTATTTATTGTCCGATGTTTCGCCCCACTTTGACTTCATTATGGCTATTCACAACTTCAAGCATGGCTGTTTAACTTATCGTCTTGAACAGCCCTGATGAAGCCCTACGAAGTGGGAACGTTGGACAATAAATAGTTGATAACTATTTTGTGCTTTTTTTTACCGCAACCCTGACCATCTTCATATTTTAAATTATATGTTAAATTATATATA
>NW_027112666.1:214915-223017 GCF_000696795.3 Halyomorpha halys | reverse complement strand
ATACTTTGTTTACGTATTCGATGTCTTATTCTACACATAACCCAGTTTCAAAATGTTTATATATCCGATATTTTATAATACAAACTTTTTTCTTCTTAATAAAAATATTCTAAATAACTCATACCCATTTAGCAGGTAAAGAAACATTAATGAATATGCTCACTTCAGCAATCCGATGTAAAGTTATCGAGATTAGACCAAAGAACCTGGTGTAATTTTGAGAAAATCCTTTCAGATAGCAAATTTTTCCCAACTGCTTTAGACCAGTTTTGAAGGCGAATGATACCTTTATGTTATTAAAGAGCATATTCAAATAATGTTTTAGTTTTATTATCAATTGTTGCTGTGTGAAATAGTCTACTATAATTTTCAATGCCTTATATATAGAGCCCGCAGTTAAGTTTTTGGGTCACTGCTCAGTTATCCTGACCAGACCCAGAGTATACCCAGTGTATTGCCTGGGTCTCAATCTATTACAAACTATTTTACTTTTTTCATTTAACAGTCGTTCATTTATTTTTTTGTTTCTGAATTAAAAATGCCAAATATTTTAAGTAATAAATATATATTAAAGTGTATATTTTATTTTTCAGGGCTTACCCTACCGCCACTCGTGTGAAGGACCAGATGACATGGTAATTTTCTTTTTTATAATTTTCTCATTAGTTTTAAATATATTTCAATACAATCCAGATGCTAGTTTACTTTGAGTATGTACTGAAAGAGGCAGAAGATTTGAATTTTGTTTATAAGTAAGGGCTATGTTGATGTCAATTATTTGGTTTTACAAAATAATGAAATATATCAATCCGAATCTTGCCTACATGTGTTGGTTGAGCAATTATTTTGTTTTTATAATTAATATTAACTAAAATGCAGGATTCCCTAAGGGAAGTAGTTTATGCACCCTTCCTTCCCAAGAAGTTCATCTCTCAAAAGTATATAGATATATATAATAAAGTGCAGTACTTTTCCTAGTAAAAAATCCTCTTGAGAGCAGTATATAATTTTCCTAAACAGATTTTAATTTATTTTTCATTTGGAAGCCCTTTCTTTTTTTTATTGTCCTCCAACATCATATAGTTATCTAAATAAGGCTGCTTTCCATCATTTGCTGACATAACTTAAAAATAAAAATAAAAGTCTCCACCTCTTTTAGTGTGTCTAGGCTATTAGTTTCTAACAAAATTAAGGTTTGTCTATTTTTACTTAGGTGATAAGTTATTTAACTCAACACTTAAATTACATGTCTCCTCCGTTCTCTTTTTCCCTGTTTTATATCATTTATTGTCAGAGAAGAGAACAAAAAAACACCAACAAAACAAGAACAAAACAAATTTGATGTTCTGTTAAACGAGGAGAAGATAGTTGGGGGTGCGGTCAAAATAAAACACAAATAAGTTGATGTAACTTATTTAATCGTGCCAACATTTCGACTAGAGTTTCTAGCCTTCATCAGGGCTAAGAACAGAACAAGATAACAACCAATGAATATAGAAAATAAAAAAAAGAAAATATAAACAGAATGACATAAAGTGAATAATTTTACAGGATGGAATTAATAAAATGAAGTGATGAGAGAAGTGGAAAATAAAATGTATACATAGGTAATTGAATAAGTAGGGAAATTACATAATTAAGGAAATAAAATAAAAATGAAGTTATATAATGGAAAAAGTATGAATATATTAGTTATTAATAATTAAAAAATTAAAATATGGAAAGAAAATATATAAACCATAATAATTGATAAAGAGGCAAAATGTAAGTAAAGTTTAACAAAAGAAATGAATAGAAATTTTTTTTTTAAAACAACAATAATAAATTAAATTATTATAAATATTATTGTTATTGTTATTATTATTATTGTTTTCAAAATATTTTTTTTTTCTAATAAATATCTTCTTTTTTTATCTTGTTCTGTTCTTAGTCCTGATGAAGGCTAGAAATTCTAGCCGAAACGTTGGCACGATTAAATAAGTTACATCAACTTATTTGTGTTTTATTTTGACCGCACCCCCAACCCATCTTCTCCTCGTATAAGTCATCCACGGTCAACTATCTCTCATAATAATGATGTTCTGTTAAGGATCTTCCTGCCTGCTTGAATATTAAAAAAAAAAAAAATTAAATTTTAGTTTTCCTAATTACTATTTATTTCTAGAATTTTCTTCTGGAGAAATGTCTTTAATGTTTAGCTATTAAACTAAAACTGACTAACTGAAGTTCTGAAATATTTCTGACTGATAAAATATTACAGTTTAATTTTGAAAGTTTTTTTCCTTGCTGGCTTGATCTCTATTGAAGGTTCTATACAGCCCTCAGAGTGGGAATGTTAAAATTCATCTTTTTCGCAAATAAATATGTATTTACGCAAAAGGGAATTGAATCCACAACATTTCAAACCAGCAGAGATGGGAAACAATTAGCTATCAGTTTCAACTGTAGCTAATTTTTGCCCAACTCTGCAAACCAGGCTCTCTGGTACACACACCCCAATATCTCTGCCATTACGTCCTCTTATTTTTTTATTTGTTCTAAAACTTTCATTATAGGAGAGCGGTTACTCTTTAAAAAAAAATTACTCTAGCAATGCTTCACTAAGTATTTTTAATTATATTTATTTTGCCTTCCTCTATTTTCTAATTACCCTTCCCCTCCTTTATGTGCAGTGCAACTCTCATGTCATTTGTTGTATATAATCTATTTCAAAATTTTGTCTTGATAGTAAGTAGTGGAGAAAAAGCTAACTCACTCTCATAGGTGGTTGCAAATGGAATCATGACTCTCATAGCCATCTTTGCAACATCATGCTAAAACTGTGCCTCTTATAAATATGTGTTCGTTTTCACGGTTCTACTGCAGCAGATCCCACTTTAAGAACCACTGTTTTAGAATAATAGTGTGAATAACACATACGTACCACTAAAAAAAGTTAAATGTATACTTTTATACTTATAGTAATACTCTTGGACTTATCTAAAGCTATTGAATCCATAGACCAGTTAATTGTTTAACCAAATTCAAATCTTTATTCTTTTCAAGCAGTTAACATTCCTAATCAACCCATATCTTCCATCTGTTCTTATAATTAGCCCATGGTTTGAGCATTTCTTCTTCCCTCCTGTTTGATTCCTATATCAATCCATTATTGTCCCCATCTCTTATACACCGACGATTTCCAAATCTATTTATTCTTTCATAGTTATATGCTTTTAATAGCATTAACCAATAATCAGGAAGACCTAGATAGGACCAGTGGCTGTGCAAACAAGCTCTAATTAACTCATAATTTAATGAGTTATTTGATCACACTGGGACCATATTTCATTTTTTAAGAATAATTTAAGGTTGAAGCCTGTTAAAAGGCTGGGCCATTATTATTAATTTCAATCTCATCTCAAGAACCGACACCCCCTATCTTACCTTAATCATCACCCTATCACTTTCAGCTTATCTGTCAAAAATTTAAGTATTACTATTGACTACACCCTATTCTGGATACTTCAAATTGCCTGAATTTCCTGATGGTCAATAAATACTATTTAACTGTTTCATTGCTCACGACACCTACACTCCTCTCCTAGCTCCTTGGATTCTAACTCATATTCTCCTACTTTGACTATGTGTGGTATACAGAGGCCTATAGATTTTATTGAACAGATTGAAGCGAATCATGGATTTGTTTTTCTGATTTCTCTTCAGTACCTCGAGATGTTCTCATTTTTCCCTCTCCTGTGGCTTTTCCTCTTTAACAGTACGCAATATTTTCTCGAATCCTACCTATATGATAACATCAAATACTAGCACCCTTCTTGCATCTACAATCTCCAACAATTCAAATCTTCAATCCATTCACCGAAAATAAAATCCTGCCTTTCTGGATCTATATCCATTCTTATATCCGTCTCTTTTTCTATATTCTTTATATTATATTTATTATTATATATTCTTTATATCTGTCTCTATATTTCTATATTCTCTTCTAATATCTGCCATGCTTCTTCTTTGTTATTCATTAAAATAACTCCTTTTCCAATACCTTTTGAATCGCAAAAAGGCATCTTAAGTTAATTTTAAGACTAGAAGTGAAGAATTGCTTTTAATATTGTATGGTTATTACATGCTGTGTATATTTAAGTATGAGTCATGTCATATATATACACACATAGATGTTCCTTATAAATTAATTCATTATTTTATTTGCTTTCTTTTATTTTTAATTTAGCATAAGGGTTTTATTTTATTTACCGATATATTTTGTTAAGTTAGCTGTAATAATATACTGGTATTAATGAACTGATTCAAGTTAGTTGTGTATTGTTTCTGATGTTGAATTTTTTATGAATAAAAAAATTTGCTTATTTTCCTGCAGCCTGCTCACGTGAAAGCCTGTTTTCTGGGTTCATCGCTGACAATCCCTATAACCGACGGGAAGCTGAACCTCGGTACCTGGCAAGGGATTTGGCTCTGTGAGCACAGGGATCATGCCGGGTCCAGAAAAGTAAGGTTTCGTTTCTTATCAGTTACTTTTTTATGCATAGCTATCTAAAATTTAATCATAAAATTAAGTTGTATTACACCATATCACATAATATTATTCAATTTATTATTTTATGATTCATCTTTTCTTTTCTTTTTAAATATATTTTCTTTTCAGAGTTTCTATTTTAGCTTCTTATGCTTGCCGCCCCTTTGATCAGTTGTTCCTGTTCCTTAATGATCAACAAGTGATATGGTTCCTAACCTCCTCGTGTATGAATACGACTGATCATCTTTTGTCCGATTCACTCTGCCACATATTACCCCTATATCCCCACTCCTCTCTCTCCACATTTCCCAAACTACGAATCAACCTCTATCTATCTATGCAGATATAAACCAGTGTTTTATATCATAATATTACAACCGTAAAAAAAATGATCTTGATGTTTCCAAACTGGCGTAAACTGGTGAGGCGACATGTATCTGATACCAGTCATATACATCTACTACCACACAGCTAGACAAAACCTCATTTGTCATGATTCATATTTTTTTATCTTTTAGATAGTACCTGATATCTTCATGAATTGTTTTTTTTTTCTTTAAATAGTGTTATTATTCACTTACTACTTCGGTTCTATTGTGAGGCCGGGCAACATAGGATTTGTAGGCCAATAAAAAGAGTATTGACGTTAGAACCAATTATCTGCTTGTCATTTATGAGAGATTCCCCAAAAACCATGACAATTTTGGACATCTTTCAGTTAGCCACTAATAACTCCTAAACTATGTTACTCATTTATAAATTAAAGTACATAAAATTCTACTTTAAATGAATATTGTGTTAGAAATTACTAATGTTGTTAAGAAGAATGTTGTGACTTCAAAGAACGACCATTTTTAACATTAAAAAAAAAGTGTTTTGAATTTTTAAATTATATTTTCGAAAATTAAAGTATATTTTATGAACTAAATAATGCAAAAGGTCTCAACTTGAAAAGTCCTGATGAAATTGTACCAAGTAGGACGAAACATTGGCAAATAATAAATTCCAGTTAGAAACAATACTAACCAATCACACAATTTCCCTTGATGATTAATGATCCCTGCTATCTTCTTGTCTAAGATACTATGTCCAACTCCTCACAATGGCTTTCAGTCCTTCCTGCTTCTCGCTGACGGACGTCTTCTCACCAGGCCACACCGTTTCCTCTCTTCTATCTTCAATGTTCACTGGTCGATCCAAAAATAATCGATTGTAGTACAATCGCTCTTCTTTATTTGCTATGATTTACGATGTAAATAGTTTATTGATAATTGTTATGTTCTTCTATTTCTTCTTTGATTATTCTTTTTTTATAATTATTGTATAGAAACAACTAAAGTTGAAAAATTTCAGTCTAACTCAACACAAACAATTCAACGAACACTTCGGAAGGACGCGCATCACCATCTTCCTTGTTTTGAACAGCATATTTATTTTAAACAATGAAAACTGGTTAGCTTGCTTTTTGATTTAAAATAACAAATAAACGATATACATAAAATAAAAACATAACTAAAATCACTTATATATAAATATCAACTATTGATTAAAAAAAGAGGATATTACTCTATATTGCCTTATGCACCTTCTGCAGTTAAAAAAACTATACTGCAATATATGGAATTTTTTCCCTTAGCAACTTATTATAATATTTTAATTTTTTTGCAGGTGGTGGTAACAATAAACGGCTGCTTACGAGACTGTAGCAGGTCACCGTTGAGCCCAGTCTCTCCTATTGCGTCGACAAGCA
Source organism: Halyomorpha halys (assembly GCF_000696795.3). Taxonomy (NCBI): domain Eukaryota; kingdom Metazoa; phylum Arthropoda; class Insecta; order Hemiptera; family Pentatomidae; genus Halyomorpha; species Halyomorpha halys. Next base: position 216,736 of record NW_027112666.1, on the reverse strand, counting down.
GTTAATCATAACTTTCATGAGATCACATTGTGCACTCTCATCTTGTTATTGTATTGCTCCTGTTTATGTTGCAAGCATCGCTTAATGTTGCCCAATTTTATTAATGACATTACGATGCTTTTACAGTCAAGTCATCTCTGAATCATTTTCGCCCTCGGCGATAAAAAAAAAACCAAAGAATTATCATTCCTGTGTTTTTAAAATCAAAATAATCGTATAATATAAAAGAAATTTGTGTGGTGCCTGAGTATTAGAGGCTTGCAACAACTGAGAAACTAAAAAAAAAAACAACTTTAAGTGTTCTTATTGTTAAAGCAATTTGGGCTTCGATACATTTTTTAGCACAGTTTAATGTTTCCACATTTGTGCCCCTTAGAATAGCTAATATTCTTGGTACTGTGTTTTGCGCCTGGTCCAGGTAACGTTTGATAAATTAAATTTTTTTAAATTGGGAACAATTTGGAAGTAGACAATAGACATGCTTAATGTGATTTCTGTATAGAGAATTGTCGATTGTTCTACCGTTGTGAGGCTATTAGACTGTTGTCGTCTACCGCCTCGCCTACTTGCATTGTTTTTAGCTAATGTAGCTTCGAATAAAACTATGCTTTAATTGTCAGGAGACCAGTTTTGGTGTCGGCTGAGACTTGGAGCACAATCAAACTATTATATCATAGTCGAGATTGATATTTTTACCTAACAATTGTTGTGTATCTTGCTGTTTTCTATCAGTCAGTCCTTTGTGGTGTAAACAGTATGCCTTTACTATCACTATACTTATTGTGCTCCATATCTCAATTTACATTTGCAGTATGTTTTCGGGATTCCAATTATCAAATTTTATCGGAAACAATTACTTATTAAATGAATATTAGACGGGATATTCGATATTTTTCTGCTTTGATGGTAGAACATAAAGCTATCTTGCATTTAGAATTTTTTTTCTAATAATCAAATTATATGTATATCTATTTATGTATTTAATCAATGTGGATATATATAATTTTGTACTTTTGGCTTTATTGAGTTTTCAAATAATTTTTTCCAAATTCATTTTTATAGAGAATGATCAAACATTATTGGTTTTCTAAATGAGATGCTAGGTAGAGAAATACAACACATTCATTAGTTTATTTATTATGAAAAACAAAATTTGTTTATATTGATGCTTTCAAAAAGCTATATTGTAAAATTTTATGTTTTCCTCAGCAGAAAAATAGATGCTCGATCATTTTGATTGTACTTGTATATTTTTTATTTGTTTACTTTAATTTTTTACATTTAAAATCACAATTTGTCAACTATTTTTTGCCTTTGTCCGAAGAAGCGAGCTTACAAATATTTTGGATTACCTATTTGTTAACTAATTGATATTTAGTGAAATAGCTGCCAAACATTTTTATTGTACTGTTTTTGAGAAATTTTCCACTCGTATTGTGGGCAGGCAATCCGGCCAGTTGTTTTAGATTTTGTATAAAATATTTTTTAGGTAATATACTTAGTACACCTCACTACAATCACTATAATTATTGACTCTTGGTCAGACTATTAGGTTCTAAATTGCTATAAATAAGTCGACGGACTGTTGTTATGTATTTTGTATCGTGTGTTAAGGTAGTAACTGACAACGTAACAAAGTAAGCTTGGTGTACGTGTACGATAGCCTAAGCACTCTTAGAGTCGTCCTCCATTCTTAGGAAGACAGATGCAAGCGCGCCTAGCACATTGTTCAAGGTTAACTGCCTTTCACTGCCACAGCACAACTATTTGTACATAGTATAGAATATATATATTATTACCTGTATGTGTATCTATATACAT
>NW_027112666.1:183308-214865 GCF_000696795.3 Halyomorpha halys | reverse complement strand
TTCAATTTAGATGGCAGTTTTTTTTTATTATCTAATCATTGCAGTATATTATTATTTTATTGAACAAGATATTTTTGTTTTTGTAATTTTTTGTTGTGAAATAAAGATATAATTATATATAGTATGTAATATAGCCATTATTAGACTCTTATAAAAGACTATGAATGTATAGTACAGTACTACCGAGGTACCTCAGCTCTGGGGACTAGCTTTTTACCAATGTATTGTATTGTATAATAGTGCCTACAAAGGCACGTATGTTTGTATGCGTGCGACAATGTGTGATTGTATTATGGTTCATGTTCACGTTCACTTATGGTCAAGTAGATATATCATTTCGGTTGAATCATTGAATTTATTTAAGCTTATATTGTTTTTCGGCTTTTGAATCCATTTTTAAACCAAAATATATCTGCTTTTGTAGTAGCTGGAGTAAGGAGCGAAAAGAGAGGTTGCAACCTGGTTCTATCTTGATTAATACAAGTTGTTGATTTAAGTTATTTGTTCCTATAATGGAGAAACAAATGTAAAAAATAAATAATAAATAAAAGTCTACTAACAATATGATATTCCATTGGCCTAAATTAAGGTTGATGAAGTAAGAATCAATTTATGTTGGAGTCAACGTTAGAACTCTTTTGCATCACTTTCTTAATATATCACATATTTACTTCATACAGTCCATTATTGGCCGTATATTGTTTGACGATTGATTAGTTCGATAATTATAAAATGTCAAATCCTATTCAATATTGAATTGTAAAGTGTTGTAAATTTTTTATGTAAATAATAAGATTATTTTTCTTGTGAACTTTTATTTTATTGTTCATAGTATCTATGTACATTTATGGAAAAAAAAATTAATAATAATGTTAGTCAAGCACAAAACTGAGTTGTATGGAGACTTTTTGTTATATGGGGTTTGTTTTGTTGTATTTGCATGTATGGTAACGTTATGATGTTAAGAATGACCTTGATAAGGTAGTTGAGTTCAGTCAATTTGCTAACAATAACAAACTAATTACACTAAACTAAATTATATACAATTATGCGTTTGTATATGTATCATATGTATTAATAATATTGTTGATAGTTTTTATTTTACGACAACAGATAACAAATCATTTATGTAATTAATTCAGCATGGTCTTTTATAGTTTAACTTTTAGCATCTAGTTATGGTTGCTTTATTCACTGACGTACAAATTTTGAAAAACTTACATTTTGCTACCTTGGATTATATTGTTATTTAACATATCAGAATAAATTGTTAACAAATTTTCAAGCCCCGTACATTTTTGTTTCTCGAATTTTTTTTTTCTAACATTTTGATTCTAAAATCATTTAATGATGTTTATGTGTTGTATTTACCTTTTATTTATGTATATATTTCATTTTGTTGTTAAATGTCGACTATTATATGTAGATAATACATGTTGTATCACTGGATATTACTAAAATCAAGAAACACACATACATACACGCTTATTTTGATAGATAGCAGTTCAAGTGCTCTATCTTCTTAAAGCTCAAAAATGTTTTGACATTCCATTTTTAAGAAATATTTTAATTTTTTAGAAAAGTAGATGAATATAATAATATAAATAGTCTTTTAATGTTTGTCGTTCTGTTAATTGTTATTAATTTCTTTTCCGTATTTCACAATTTTGAAAGCAATAGAGGTAGAATAATAAAAGAAAATTATTAGATCTGGGTCACTATGAATACACGAGTATAAAACATTAATATATGGCCTTTATATTAGTTTTATCTAATTTAACTATTGGTTCAAATTAGTTTATTCATATTTAAAAATGATATGTAATTTTTTAAAATAAATAAGTCAAATTGAACCTACAAAAAAAAGTAAATAAAGAGGCTAAGTATATTTTAAATATTTTATCAAATTTATGCGCAGAAAAGTATCATATATACACTTCAAATATTGCTTACAGTGCTGGATAAAACTTTAGGACCACTTAAGTGCTTTGACATAAATTCATACATTTTGGAATAAATTAAAGGAAACTAAAATACACTCAAAACGGACCAAAACCACATTTTTATTTACTCTATTTAAAATTACCCCAAATTCTTAAACTTTCAAGTTGTATTTTAACTCCTAATAATCAATGAACAATTTTATTAACTTTTTTTAAACATTTTCAAGATGTTAAAAAAAAAAAATGATGACCTGAATGAATATTGACTATACATAACAGATTGGAGGAAAAAATCTAATAGCTTATGTAACCTGGTAGATGGCAAAATGACATTTTGCAATACTTAAGTGCTTGTTAATTAGTGTTGGCTTATGTGTAAAAATAAATTTCTTAAAGATTTTTTCCACAACTAATGAAATTAACTTTAAAAAAACAATGATGCCAAAAACTTCAATTCATAACAAATTTCAATTACTATGTTTTAATATATAATATATTACAAATTTTAAAATATTATTTTGGTATAGTCATTACACAACATAATGGTGACCCTAAATTTTTGATCCGCAGTGTTTATAGATATTTCCTTTAACTTTTCTTACTGATTTTTCAGTTCTGCATTGGTTTATCATCTTAAATTAGCCTTTAAATAGAATTACTCTCGAAATTGCAAGCATTGAAGATAAACTAATACGAACTTTAGTTCTAAGAAAGGTTCATAGTGATCCACCCCTGATTTTCACGTTTAATTGAGCTAATGATAATAACATTTGTTTAACATGTTTTGTACCAAAGTCTTTTTTCAATACCTTTCAATCGATTCTCTTAATGATAGCTATCGTTTCATGAGATTAACTATTTGCGAAACATTTCTCAAGTGTACAATTTTGAAAAAGAAAAAGTGAGAATTCCTTCCTTATGCTTATTCAGATCTTAGTCCATTCCTGTGATATAATGTTTTAACTATTGGCTATTTGTATTGTTATCTGAGAGAAAAAATAAATAAAAGTAACTGATCCATGTACAAGGCCAGTCCGATTGTTGTGTTCTTATTGGACACTTATAAAGTTAAAATGCCAAGGGAATATTGTTAAAAGACAGGGTGTCGATATCAGGTTCGGTTTGCTGAATAAAACAAGCCATGCTCAGCTCAAGTTACTTTTGATATTTTTATTCATTTAATATATTACAAATTTGAATAAACATTAAAGGATCATTGTTTTAATTTTATTTACTCCTTTGAATTATTATTATTTTTTTTTTTTTTTTGGAACAGATCTGCATCATTTCCATTTCCCCTGAATTATATTATAATGTATATGCTCTTTGTTTATGAAGGTGAGGGATTAATAAAAGTTCAACACAGGCTGATGGGAAGTGAGTGGTTAAACAGTTTGAGATAATTAACTCATTCAATGAATGCCTAAAATGGGATTGTAGAGAATATGGAAGTGGGTAGTATTTGACTGGAATTTGTTATGGCTGCATAGCAGATTAACATAATCTAGTTTTTGAGAGATTTCATTTGAACTTTTATGTTGTATAAAATAACAATATACAATTAAACACTAAGGAGAAAACTAAAAGATTCAATAAATCACAAGAAAGGTACCAAAGTAAGTAGTTAATAAATAGACAATTAGAATTTTATAATAGGAAAGAAAAATATAAATTCTAAAGATAGTAGTATTTGATAATTCAGTGCTTTGTTTTATGATGTTCTATGTCCTGTCAATGTGGCAATTTTTTTCTTTTATTCAAATAATAGAAGTCTTCGATGGTGAACTATTGGCTGATTAGTGTGGCAAGTTTTAGCAGCACTTATTGGTATTTTGAAAGTAGAAAACCTCCTTCTCTTATATGGGCAGAAAAGAGAGGCAGTCATTTTTTTCAGTTTATAACATACCTGGAAAATAGTGTAACAAAAACAATGTATAAACTCTAGGATTGTTCAAATTTTTTATTTCATATCTATTATTTTCAAAATATTTGTTATCTAAAATCGACAATTACTAGAAAGTTATTTTTGCCTCTGTTGTCAAACTTGCCTTTTTAACTAATCAGCCTTTAGTTTAATTTTACAAAAAAAATAAATAAACGATAGGAAGTTGTAGACTATTTGTTTTTCTCAAATTCTGGCACAAATTGATAAGCAATTTTTTTTTTTTTTTTTTTTTTAGAATTTTCACCCACTTATCTTTGTGTTTCATGATTTTTACATTTTGCAAAAACAATTGATGTTGACCTGTTGAATTTTTTTCCCCACAACATTCACGACCTCTACAACGTATTTAGCCATTTATAAGACTTTAAATAAAAGATACAGGAGTGGAGAAGAAAATGTTGGTACAACTTAAATGTGACTGTAAGTTGAAGGAAGCCATTGAAATCACAGAAAAGTAGAGGATCACATAATTAAATGAAATTGTTAATTTTTTTAACTTAAGAAATATGCATTAAAGTACGTATTTGCAATTAATTTATACAAAAAGGGTGAAATATTAACAATATACTAAATAAAATTGGTTTAATTTTTTTTTTTTTTTTTTTAATATTACGAAATGTTCCTAAGAAACAAAAACATGTATATAATTAAATATATTAAAACATAAAAAGTCCATCAGTGATAATTATTATCTTCATATGAGTAGTAGTTTTTATGATACCTACCGAAAGTAGATTCACAAAATGTTGGTTTATCTTTTATTAAAAAAGTATATATTTTTTGAAAAACTTTAAGTATCTAAGAAACTTATAATGCAGTTTATATTGATGAACGATTTCCCATTTTTCGAAGAAACATTTTTTTTTTAAACTATCTCGGGAACAATTGAAAGTTTGCTCTAATTTATAAAATGTGTTTTAGCTTTAAAGAGGTTGAAATTTAAATAAAAAATGTGTGAAACTTTTATTTTATTTTTATGAATATTTTAGTTTTTTTGAGACAAAATCAACTAAGGATGTCCCATGAAAGAGTTCAATATCTATCTTTCAAGGACATTTATTGTACCTGTTGTATATATACGAAAAATTGAATTATTTTTCAACAGAAAATAACCCTCATGTACTGAAATAATACAATTTTGTTCTTTCATCAATAATTCAATTAGTAATTTTTATAATGGAGATTGTCCATTGTTTCTTTTTTACTAGGAAATTTCAAAGGATATTTTTTATATAAATAAAATTTTGTTTTAAACATTTCACATTTTTCTGCATAGGCTTCCTTCAGGAATATATATTTTGTGTTAAATTCAATGAAAATTCGGGCGACTAAGCAGCCAGACTGACACACAATATAGTACAAGAGCCGGGAAGAAAAAAATGTCAAGTTATCTCACCCCAATTTTTTATTACTTTAATGAAAACTATGTATAATTACTAGTCAAAACTGATGAGTCTACCAAGTATAGGTAGGAGGAATAAAAATGGCGGCTGTTTCAAAACCTTAATTTTTCATTCGGAGCTCTGTATCTTAAAAACTACCTACAACACTAGAAAATCTACAAGAACATTATTTAAAGAAGAGTAAATTTTCTAAAATATTAGCCCTAATAGAGCTATTTACGTCCAATAGTTCTCGAGATATAGCTTTTTAAAAAGCAACATTTCTTAAAAATATACTGAAAGATTAGTAATTAGTTAATTTATTTAGAGAAATCTATGTCTCAGGAAATATGTGACGTACAGATGTCTATTAGCACTCAAATTAAAGCTAGTTTAATGTACTATAAAGTACTTTATGACCTTTACCTTCTAGAAATAGAAGGTTTTATCATATTTGCTAAAATAAATTGATTTATAGTTGTTCGGACAAAGTTTGATTTATGAAAAACTTTATTTCAGAAACCATAGGACGTACAGATGTCTGCCAGCACTCAAATTAAAGCTAGTTAAATTTACTGTACAATAGTTTGTAACGTTTATCTTTGTAGTAGTAGTTTTTATGATATTAGACAATATAAATTCACAAAATGTTAATTTATAGTTGTTTGGGTAAAACGTTTTATTTTTGTAAAAATATATTTCTAGACCCATAAGACGGACACATGTCTGCCAACACTCAAAATAAAGGAAATATAACTAATTATAAAGTAGTTTGATACGTATCTTCGTAGGGGTAGTAGTTTTTATATTTGCATATGAATTTAAATTTGGCACACCAAAATTTGTCCGAACAACTATAAATCAATTTATTTTAGCAAATATTATGAAAACTACTACTCCTACGACGATAAACGTATTAAACTACTTAATAGTCCATTAAACTAGCTTTAATTTGAATGCTAATAGACATCTGTACGTCAAATGGTTTTTGAGATATAGATTATTCAATATAAATTCACTAACTACTTATATTTCAGTACATTTTTATGAAATATTGCTTTTTGAAAGGCTATATCTCCAGAACTATAGGACGTAAATAGCTCTATTATGGCTCATATTTCAGCAAATTTAATCTTCTTTAAATAATGTTCTCTTAGATTTTCTAGTATTGTTGGTAGTTTTTAAGATATATAGCTCCGAAAAAGTAATATTTTTTAAGGTATTGAAACAACCGCCATTTTTTATTCTCCCAAACTATACTTCGCAAACCCATCAGTTTTGACTTGTAACTATACGTAGTTTTCATTAAAGTAATAAAAAACTGGGGTGAGATAACTGCCTTTTTTTCTTCCCGGCTCTTGTACTACTAAGAACACCGTTTCCATGCCACTCACAAAATATAACTTTTTTGTTGATTTAAAAAAAATTCATTTTGAAAAATTGTATCTGGAGAACTATAGAACACGTAAAGAACTCCATTCTAGCTTATATTTTAGAAAATTTTATTTACTTTAAATAGGGTACTATGAAGTTTTTTTTTAGTGTTCTAGGAGCTTCGAATTAAAACTGAAGGAATGTTTTACGTTTTTCTCGAGTCATAAGAAAGATAAATTTATTTTTCTCTCTCCCGGGCTCATGGACTATAAGCATTTAATGAATTTTAAAAATTATTTTTAATTTCTCCGGATATCACTCCTTCCATTATAAACTCCCTAACCACTCAAACCCCCTAGTTTCTAATCTTGCATCCTCTTCCATTCCTGATAATCCTCCGAGGCGCCTGAAAAGAAAATTGCCACGAGACCAGCTAATGTAAAATATCATTAGAGTGCTACCAATGGATAGTTTCTCTACACTCCAATTTAACTAAGATCAGATTTAGTAAATGTATTATAATGTACAGTTGTAAATAGCAATAAATAAATATTTAAAAAAAAATTCTCCGGAGATACACTTTTAGTTCTCTGAGAAAAAGTCGTTTTAAAGAATTTTAGACTGAAATAATTAACTTGATGACAGAGTATAATTTTATATAATAACCGAATAATGGAGTCCTTGGATAAGATCGTATTTTTAATAATAAAAGTGGACAGTGGATGATCCTTATCAAACCAATTCCTGGAGGACACAGGATGTCACTCGCTATATATACATATAAACAAACACGCAATCATCACTCACGTTACATTTCCATTGTATATTCGCAAACATGAAGGCTTACCTGGTTCTTCTGCTCGTTGCTCTGTGTGTAAGTTGTCATTTTTAATTTTCATATTTTTGAAAAGTGGCTTAACTTGAATTTATTAAGTAGACATTCTGGCTAAGGTGGAAACAACTACAACTGCCAGATTTTTTATAATTGAGACACTTGGTCGTTTCGGGGCTCTTCTCCCATATTCAGGATGAACCATCTGAGAATTTCAACATCCTATAACATATACACTGCATATTGCTTTTATAAAAATAATATAAATATTGTTTATTTCTGTATCTTTGCTGCCCCCCCCCCCCCTCCGCCCATCTTCTCAAATTAAAATCTATTTAAATCTACCCTGTTGTTTATGTAATCATATATTAAAAAAAAAGAAGTAATATGCTATGTATATTTTATATGATGGTGAATTTTTCAGACCTAAAGACGAGGGAAGAGCCCCGAAACGTCGATAAAGGAATATTACGCAATAATGGAATTATAAAGACTTTTCACAAAGACGTATCTAGTATAATACAGATAAATTTTATAATTGAAAAATACAAATTTTCATAAATTCCTTCGCAAACCTATGAAATCATTTTATAAGACGCACATATGTCTGCCAGCACTCAAAATAAAGGGAATTTAACTTACTATGAAGTAGTTTATGACACTTATCTTCGTAGGGGTAGTAGTTTTTATGATATCCACATGTGAATATAAATTTGGCAAATGAAAATTTGTCCGAACAACTATAAATCAATTTAGTTTAGCAAATTTCATGGAAACTACTACTCCTATGAAAAAAAACGTCATGAACTAGTTTATAGCTCATCAAACTAGCTTTAATTTGAGTGCTAATAGACTTTTGTATGGCAAATGGTTTTTAAAATATAGATTTTTCAAAATAAATCCACTATCTACTGATCTTTCAATACATTCTGCACATTTTAATGAAGTTTTAATTTTAAAAAGCTATATCTCGGGAACTATTTAACTTAAATAACTCTATTAAAGCTCATATTTTAGCAAATTTATCCTTCTTTAAATGATGTTCTCTTAGGTTTTCTTGTGTTGTTGCTACGTTTTAAGATATAGAGCTCTGAATGAAAAATTAATTTTTTTTATCGTTTTGAAAAAGCCGCCATATTTTATCCCCCTATCTATACTTGGTAGACTCATCAATTTTGACTAGTAATTATACCTAGTTTTCATTAAAGTATTCAAAAATTGGGGTGAAATAACTGCCTTCTCCTCTTGAACTCTTGTACTATACGAAGCTCCTTCAAAGAGAGAATACTATCTAATCCACAGTGCAAATATTCTTGTTTACCCAATTTCTCTCAACAGATACAATATTGGACACTGTAGACGCTAGTTCCTTTTAATATCCAAATAAGGCTTCTTGGGATGAAAACTTTATTTAATAGATAGATTTAGAAAATTATACTAATGCAATTTTCTGGACAGGCGGTGATGAGAGAGGCAACTTCTCAAGGAGCAGGAGCAGGGGCAGGAGGTGAAGGAAAAATCGGCTTCGGAGTGGGAGGAGGAGCAGGAGCGGGGGCAGGATCAGGAGTAGGACGCTTGACTGAACTCCACAGGGTACTCCGCCAGATACCTCCGGTCCCAGGAGTACCTGAAGGAATGCCACCGGTTCCAGGAGTGCCTGGTCAATGAGCATCGTATCTTATAGTCACTGTATTATTCTTTATTACTAATAAATAACTCTCACTTTATCATTATGTTCCTCATTATTATACCCTTGTTTACTCTTAATTTTTAACTAGAGGATCAATGAAATGTTTTTTTAAGGATTATAGTGGAGTATATATATATATATATATTATGAGAATTATAAAGAACTGATAGATCTTCAGCCAGAAGGATAGTAATGGATTTGTTCACTAAAAAAATAATGAAGTCTTGCTAAGAATTTAGAATATTGTTCACGTTATACAATTATAAAGTTGTAAAGAATGATATAGTATAATCTATACAATTCTCTTTAATTTGTGAATGTGATGACAAGAAAAGCAAAAGATTCTAGGAAGATGTAAGAGTTACAAATTAGTATACTAAAATATATGAAACTGGAATAAAAATTAATAATAAATAAAAAGAGAAACTTGGAAAATATATTTGGCTTAAATGACAACCATTTGAGACCGAACGATCGGATCTCAAAGTGAAACATTGATTGAGATTATTACATAGTTTACATTTATGGCTCATTGAAATGAAAAATAACTGAAATGAAGATAAATAAATAAATACAAAACCGTTAATTCTTACTTTGTGCAGCTGACAGCTGGCCTCGTAGCGAAGGCTTGAGCCCTGAAAGCTTAGCGACTGCATTCTCCTTTTCAGAATTGAAAATAAAGAATTTAGGGGAGTTATTAGAGTTTGTTGTCTTCGTCTTCGATAGGGATCGGGCCAGATCCAAGATCCTTGACGTCTTGACGGACCGATTTGAACGTATTCCTCAGGTTCTCGAATGCTGTGGCCAGGTCCCCTTTGGTTTGGTTGAACTCCTGAGTGACGAGGAGCAGCCTGCCCATCAGATAGTTTAGGTTCTCCTTAACGTCCGAAACCCTTCCCGTGATCTCCACTACCCGACCGTCCATACTGTCCATCGTGTTGAGGCTTCCATTGAGATATTGCTCTGTCTGCAGCTGCAGTTTGGACAGAGCGTTGGCGGAGTTGGTCAGCTGTTGGTACATGATACCGATTTGCCTCCAAACTTGACTGATCTCGTGGTCAATCTTGGAACTCAGATTGAAAACTCCACCGTTTTGGTTCTCGAGGATAGTCTCAGAAATGTCGTTGAACCTGTTGTTGACGGTGCTGTTGAGTTCTTTAGTCTCAGTTTTGACAAGCTCTCCAATTCCTAACAGTATTTCTTGTACGCCATATTCTACCCTCTTCCTAGTGTCAAGTACGTTATCAGCAGTTTGGATCAGTACTTGCTCGGCCTTAGTCAATGATTTCACATCGGACGAGAGTTCATCTTGAGAGTTTTTAGCTTGACTGAAGTATTCCTTGAATGAGTCCTTCAGATCTTGTGTCGTCTTGTAAACATTTTGTAATTGGTTGGTCGACCTCATGATCTCTTGTAATTTCGCATCGATGTTCATCAGTTTGTCTGAACCCAAGTACTCAATGCCATTCTTTATTTTGGCCAATTCCTCTTTCGTGTAGTTGTCTGTTTCTTTGTTACTACTGGAAAGCAATACTTCGCTAGTAGATTCTAAATGATCTAGCTTGCCTACAACAGTATTATGCCACTTCTCTTGCACTCCAAGCTGAGATTCAAGTTTACTGTATAGTCCATCATTGCTAACAGCCGATTGTAGTTGGGTTAAGGAATCTAACAACTGAGTTTCTATCCTTCCTACGATTGAAGAGAGTATATCTATTTTGTCGTTGACGGTTGACTCCATTTTTTCTAATTGGTCTTTGCTCACAACGGGGTCGGTGGACGGTGCCTGCTTATTGAGCATGCCTTCGACATTGGACATCCATGACTGCAGGGGAACTGTGTCGATGACGTAAGAGCCTTTCTCTCGTTCATTCTGAAATATTAAAGCTTGTTTTTAAAATTAATGACTAGTAAAGTATTCTTCAAAAAATGTAAAAAAACACAAAATGGATTGGATATTTTCCTGTGGTATTCTAAACAAAAATCTGAGAGGGCTTCCTATAAGATGTAATTCCGAAACGTCATTTTTTTTTTAAATACACAGTCTTGCTTATTTTCTATTTAAATTACTTTAAAGATTGAACATTGGTTTAGTTAGTTGTCTTCATAATCCGGATCAACGCATCTTCAAAAACAGATTGATTGAAGTGGTTTTGAAAAATATATAAATGTTTAAACTTTAAAGTAATTAAATATAACATAAACGGGGTTCAGCCATCCTCAATTTAGTGCTTATTTCAGAAAGCTTACCTTCTGGTCGAGCTCCCCTTGGATCTTGGTCAGCTTCTCCTCGACCCTGGCCAGGCCAGCATTGACAGCGGCGATGGCCGAGTCCTGAGACCTCTCCCTGGAGTCAAGTCCTCCAAGTGCCTTCTTCAGCTGGTCTCCTAGCTGCCGCTCTCGAAGCTCGTGCCGCTCCAGCTTCTGCGTCGTGGCCTGGAGGAGGTGCACCAAAGAGATTATCGCGTCACGGATGTCCTCGTGCCTGTTGCAGAATGAAGGGTCAATATTCAGCAACTCCTTAAAGTTAATCCACAATAGACTTACGTCACTGCACTTCTCCTAGGCTCGGGAAGGGACAGGACCTGGTCTTTGGTCGCAGCCAGGTATATCAACACTGTTACGATTCCTACTCTCATTGTAATCTTCCCTGAAAGTTGTAAACATTTTTTTAAATTGTTATAGACAGTAACAAAGTATTGGAATACATATATTAAACACTAATGAAGCATTTTCTATAAATGGATCTCAAGTGCCTTGACATTATCGTGCTTTTGAAAATTTTCCTCCAGGTTCCAAATTCTATCATCAAACTTCCCCATAATCTGATAATCACTCATATATGGTATAGTTACCAAAGTGAAATTAATAATTACGCAATATAGCCGATGGCAATTGACAAAGTTGAATCATATTTGTCATAAGCATGGTTTGACTTATCCATAAAATGAACTAGAATCAAAAATGAAGACTGGTTAATCGACTTCCTTGTCATTTCGTCAGTACCTATTCCATATGAATTGCAAAACAACAAAAATTGATAAAAAGATCTAGATCCTTTAACATATCTAACTTAAGGATTATTTGGTAAGGACCCATAAAAATCTTTATCGGTAGCATCGAAATATCGTTAACACTGGAGGAAACTATTAGAGCTGCCCGTTCCAAGATTTTGATATTTTTTTTCTATCTCATTCAAGAGTCCGCATTTGGGAAACCCAATACATCAACAGCAAGGAGAACCTCCATTAATAATCTTAACTAAATAGATATTATCGTTTTTAAGATACAGCGACCAATAAGAGTGAGTTATTTAATCTTTTAAAAAAAAAATAATTAAAATCTTTACCACTACAACCCGTAAAGGATCAAGGGTTCAGTACTTTTTAAGAATGTTACCAGACCAATGGTTGTGCAAGGAGGTGATTTGGTCAGAATCACGCTCGACCGCCTGCTTTTTACCCAATTATTAAGGCTGGATGGACCTCAGGAGGGCTCCAGAACCCACGGCTCACTGCTACAGTGTATCTGTTATTTTTACATTAAAGTAAAAGATGAAACGAGTTTCCATTTTTTCTAACATTGGTCCACGTTACATGATTATTTTGTTTTATAGAGAATTTATTTGCCTATCAAGAATTAAATTACCTAACAGTGATCCAAGTCCTAGCCTCATTGTAAGTAAACCGTTAGTGGAACCAACATCAATAATTTCAGCTTGATAATTACTGTCGCTTTGAGATGATGATTAATAAGTCTGTGAGTGGACAGTTACAGACTCATACCTGTTTAAGCCCCTTGACCTCATCCTCAAGGAGGATTTCGTTAAATACGAAGTGAAGTAGTAGGGGATGGTATCGGAGAGGCTTCGCGAAAGGATCGGTGAGAACTATCCCTTCGCCAGAGAAGGAGGTGGTAGGCTCGACGGACTCAACGTTGGGAAGAGCTCCACCACCCGGCATCGCGAGCCAAAGAAAGAAGAAAATGCAGACGCAAACTGAGACCAGAAGGACTGGGCCTACCGGATGGATAAGGTGCAGCCCTATCAGTAATGAGCTCACCCGAGCCCTGGGCTACCCAAGTCAAAATATTAGAAATGTATGTTCCAATAAATTTTAAAATGTGAAGTAAATAGAAACAGAATAAAGTAAATTGTTGATAATTGGCATGGCACTGCTTCAATGGAGTTTTATAGTAGTATTTCCTCCGACAACTATAAATTAAAAATAACTTAAGAAGAATTAAGAAGGTAGCAGCTGGAAGATGAAATGGCTAAACAAATCATTGAAGTGGCCATTAAGCCAGATGTTGACCACACTCGCTGTTATCAACTCTAAACACAAACTCCAAACTCTTCAACTCTAAATAGAGCCCGTTGGTTTAGATTTAGATTTGATACAACGGCTCACTTTATATTCTCCACGTGGCCGCCATATCGCTCCATCAGCTCTACTCCTCTACAATCAATGAGCTACGAATATACCATTTTGAATGTATTAGGCGCATATGTGGTAAATGAATTTCTTGGAAAAGGCGCAAGGGTCATTCACACAGAAAGGCAGAGCACATCTTCAGACCTTTTGAGCTGTCCAATGCTAAAGTGGTTAAAGACAAACCTGGAGTTTTGAATTATTCAACACTTGTTGAAAAAAAGTTGCAAGTATAGCCAACAGTTAAATGGTCGCAATTTAAATGGTAATCAATAATTTTAATAAATAATAATAAATTTTGACGAGACTAGAATGACTTACATCACTTTTGCTCCAAAAGGCTCATTTATTGGAAATTAGAAAATAGTAATAAAAACTATATGAAAGTGATTTTATTTTTCTTTGCTTAGTCCGAATTCGTTAATTCCTTCTATTTGATCTTTCTAAATTCAAGATTTTGTAAAAGGCCTTTCCTGTGCAAAAATGTAAGAAACCAACTTTTTTAGCATTGAAAATAAAACGTCTGTATACAAAAAAATAATGTTTTTCGTTATCAGAATCAAGGTTACGATATGAAGATGAAAATATAAATTTCCAAAACATTATAGTCATGGACCTGTCCCTTTTGTTTTTATAATTTTCACAAAGGAGTATTTTTCTGT
Organism: Halyomorpha halys; assembly: GCF_000696795.3. Taxonomy (NCBI): domain Eukaryota; kingdom Metazoa; phylum Arthropoda; class Insecta; order Hemiptera; family Pentatomidae; genus Halyomorpha; species Halyomorpha halys. The sequence goes on along the minus strand of NW_027112666.1, from coordinate 200,607 downwards.
TTCGGCTTTTTCACGCTCTAATCAACTTGGCGAAACACTGATTAATCTCTGGATTCATTTCCCTAGAGTCCTCGGGATGGGTGAAGGTAGGCTGGGATGTGCATTCCATGAACAACCTGCACCAAGCTCCTGGTCATTTTGTTAAAATTTTTATCTAAAACATTTTTTCTTATTTGAAAAATGCGTGGAGTACTTTCTATTTCTGTAACAACATGTTAAAGAACGCTAACGCTGGATGTAAAGAAAAGCCCTATTAAATGAAAAGACATCTTAGTAAATCCCATATTCGTCAAGATCCTGTCCATCATAACCCAGTCTTCCCGTGTTAATTCGAGTCTATATGGGCACTCTGATAATCCTTAACATGTTAAAATGTATATGTCTAATGTGTAAGATAGTAAACTGACAGGATAATGTATTCTACAGAATTATGATTTTCCTCAATGTTTACAATAATATTTGTACTAAAATTAAAACTAAATTAAAACTTCATTAAAATGTGCAGAATGTATTGAAAGATCAGTAGATAGTGGATTTATTTTGAGAAATCTATATCTCAAAAACCTTTCCACGTATAGATGTCTATTAGCAATCAAATTAAAGCTAGTTTAACGGACTATAAAGTAGTTTATGAAGTTTATCTTCGTAGGAGTTTTCATGACATTTCCTAAAATAGATTGATTTATAGTTGTTCGGACAAATTTTCATGTGCCAAAATTAAATTCATATGCAAATATCATAAAAAATACTAACCCTTACGAAGATACGTGTCATAAACTACTTTATAGTTAGTTAAATTTCCTTTATTTTGAGTGCTGGCAGACATACGTACGGCTTGTGATTCTAGTTTTAAAGATATAGAGCTCCCAGTGAAAAATTTTTTTTTAACGTTTTGAAACAGCCGCCATTTTTCATTATCTCTACCTGTACATGGCAGACTCATCGATGTCGACGAGTAATTATAAATAGTTTTCATTAAAGTAATAAAAAATCGGGGTGAATTAACGGCCCTTTTTTTCTTTCTGGCTCCAGTAATAAACTTACTATAATACTGATCCAAGGGTACCTGTGGGCCAACAATTCAATGGTGTATGGACCACTTTGCACTACTGCTTGTTCCAAAAAAGTAGCAAATAATTACATTTTCGTTAATTGCATTACAAATATAATATACTATATTCTAGGATATTTTATCAAAATAATAACAAAAATAAATCCCTATAGGAAAAACCGCCTCTGATAACATTTTAGATAACCTTAGATAGATCATAATTGCAACAATAGTTTTGTGGAAAATATGTATACTGATAAATTCTTATTCAAAACTGTTTATACGAGGGTTTACCGTAAATGATGCCCAAAACTAAAACAAGTGAAATAAAGCAATAGAAAAGTTCATTTGAACTATGGTTCAACTCCATAGAAATTGGACTTACAAAATAGAAATAAACTTACATTTACAAAACAAACCAATTTTCTAAAAGTGGAGTATATGTAGTCCAGTGGAAGGTTTAAAAAAAAAATCAGTAATAATTCAAGGCTTAACGAAATAAAAGAACTTAGCGTTACTATGCCACATGAAACCAATCAAATTATTCAAAGACACATTAATTTTTTTATTTAAGAAAATTTTGTAGTTAGCTGCAATTTTGAACAACCGCATGTAAATTAGTGACTTCGATATCATTATATTCTAATAAATCTAACTAATATAAAAATAAATTAGTTAGAAATATCCACTAGTCCTCTAGTTACCTATATTGCATTCTTATTTTTAGGCAAGCTCATACTACTTACGTGCTTCAAGCAATTTATTAACTTCATTAATAATAAAAATATTTATTTTTAATAATAATTTTAACGGGCGAAACGTTGGTTAACAATACATAGTTTTCTTTTACTATTTTTGTACCATAATTGATCACCTAACAAAGATAAATAGAATGTAACATACAAATTATTAGATGTTTACAATATCTGTATATAATTTGCAGATATCTATGAATGTTCATAGAATCATTTATTTCTTTTCTTTGATTGTTATTATAATATCCCTTAAGATTTATGAGTTCTTAGAGAATTTATTTTTATGTTTAGTATATATTTTTTTCCTTCTTATTTATTATTATTTTTTCATTATTTGTCTACCTTCTATACTTGTAAATATGAATATAAACAATAATTGTTCCTTTTTGTTAATAATTTTTAGTTTATCTGTGTTTTTTTAAATTTATATTATTATGATTTATGAGATGATAAAAGATTTTGTTTTAAACTTTTTCTTTTCTTTTTTTATTTTATATATTATGATAACCATTATTGTTTATTATTTTTCTCCAATTTATTATTTTACGATGTCCTGTAAGTTTAATTTTTATTATACTCTAAGGTACTAAGGACTCTTATCTATGACTGTAATATTATTCTAAAGGGACTAGTCCCAGAATAAATAAAGATTATTATTACTATTGAGTATCTTCTTAAGTTGTGTTTAATTTATTCATTCATTGATTATATTTTATTATTATATTTTTTAACCTTCAATATATTATTATTAGTTGCCATTTTAAAACTATCTATATTTTAGTTTTTTTTATTCTTTTTTAGTAGTATTTTATACTTTAGTTGTATTAAATACACCAAATAATTAGTTTTATCTCTATAAATAATTTAAGATTTGTGCAGTTTTAGCTTATAAACCGTTGTAGCATCCACAAGGTCCCAATAATTTAAAGTCTTATAAACATATATATATTTAAAAAAATTAATTAATTAAATTTTTATCACTATAACGCATGAAGGGTCAGGTGCATTACTTTGTAGGGAAGTACTGTTACTTGAACAACGGTTAAGAAAGGAAGTGATTTGGTCAAAATCATGCTCGACCGTTAGATTTTTCCGTAATTAAAGGTACACATTTAATGAGGCTGGGTGAACCCCGATATGTTTATATAGAATAATCAATAATCATTTTATGTTTATAATTTGTATATGTTATTTTGGCACCGATTGATAAATTGTTACTTTACTAATTAAATAAATAAATATATTTTAAGTCTTCCTAATAAACATACAAAAAAAAAAAATAAATAAATAAATTAAATTCTTTCTTTTCCTGTTCGGAATTAGACCTGTCAAAAATAACTGAGATCTAGACATTTGAAGTATGGTATCATTTCCTTAAGTTTTGATATCATACTCACACAACAATTTATATCTGTAGGTACCTTAGCTAGCTCAACTCCATTTTCTTTAATGGAATGAAGGAAGATTAATAAATACAATTTGTAAGAGTATGTCATGGTATGACAATCGTCAGTTGAGGCTGGGAACAAGATGGAGATAAGAAGTGATAGAAGAGATTTATCACTTCCAGAGAACTTCAATCCGACAGCAGTCGGTTTCATTCTGATAGACATGGTGAATTAATTATATAGCAATGTTTTATCACTGCTCTACTTGTCACAGGAACGAGTATATCAACTTTATGGCATTTATTTTATCATAGATGATGCTTTGTTCTCCTAGGGGGTACAATTAGTAATTGCATTAGTAGGTGCAAATTATAATTAGTAATTTCAACTGCTTGATGAACCAATGTAATTGTAATAATGGTCACAAATTACAAGTTGAACCAAAGTAATCGCAATTAAATTTGGCTGTAATTTGTAATTGCATTTGCTTTTCACCCAGCATTTTATCGAAATTCTGGGAAATCTATAAAATTTTCATTATAATCAAGGGCGACCGAGAATCAAAACTAGGGAGGGCAAGCTATAGTCAATAAGGTCGTGACATTTTAGTACAGAAAAGGCGATTAAAACCAAAATTTTAATAAAATTATAGCAGTGCTTTATTAGTTACAATTGTGCTAGAAAAAAAAATTGATAAAAACTTATTTTTTTCTACTTCTAGGGAATCGAAAAACGCAGTTCAAGCATGCGGGTACTTTGTATTGAATTACTATTAGTAGACCAACGATTGTGCAAGGAGGTAGGTCGGAATCACGCTAGACCACCAGTAGCCAATAAGAGGAACCCACTTAATGGGACTGGATGGACCTCGGAGGGCTCCCGAACTCACAGGGTTGATTCACGGCTACTTTGAAACAGAAAATAATTATCATCCACAGCCAGATTCGAACCCGGATCCATAGAGTTGGAGTAGCAAAGTGTCTTACCAATGAGCTATCCACTCCCACCAGGAACCATAATAAGGACACTTAATGAACAATAATAAAGAACTAATTAATTGTTTAAATAAACTAATTGGTCTCCATGTTAAGTCTCAACAATATTATTTCATCATCAGTCCAACGTTTCGGCCACTTCGGCCATCCTCAAGTACAATTTAACAATTAACACCTTTTATTATACATACATTTGTAACAATTTCAACAACATTATTGTTAATAATTTAACATATCTTAAATATAAATTTCTACCTCACATCCAATTATTTAAAAACGTTTTGCAGGCTATTCTACCTAGGTAATTAATAACAGTCAAATTACCCCATGAAACAATAAATTAATAGAGAATCATATTAATTATTAATTAGTTTGCCTAAGCTCATCTCTAGTAACCTATTTTGTCACAATTTCATTAATTTTTAAAACTTTTAATTTTAAATAAATTTAACACTTATCAACTAACTATTTTTAACCTTCCATACACTCAGGTCAAGCTTATAATTGATTTATTTAAAATAATATTTTGGTTTAAATTTTTATTTCTTTTCTTATTGAAATTCATATTAAAATTAGTTGTAAATAGTAATATAAAATTTACTCATATTTTCCATAAATTAATTTTGCTTAAGATTTCTGAATATTGTTGGTTCAAATTTCTAGTATCTGTTTTAAAATTTACTCTATAATTGATGTTCTCTGATATATAAATACTCAAGTGATTTATAAACGAGCTAATTTATATTTTGCCAAATTTGGCGGTTGGTTCCCTTTGCAATATGTGATCCAATTATAGATCAGATTATTAAAAAGACATAATATTTTCCAAGTTATTGTAATTTTTACGCCATACACCAGTATGCCATAAACGATATATATGCTTTAGAATAATTATAGAATCAGTTCACCTTCAAACTTCACTCGAGGGTGTTGAAATTGGATCTCTTGACAGATGGAAGACCCTTTAAAACCATGCCTCGACAAAAAATCTAAACCCTCGAAGAAGATATAAAGTGTCCAATGAAAAAAAAAAGAAAAAACTCAAGAACATCTGGAACTACAGATGTGGCGCTCTCGACAGCCTCCTCATAAACCAATCCTCGACTTCTTCGGAGGAGTCCTATCCGCTAGATTTTGTCTTTTGAAATATATCTCTTCATTATTTAATATCGAAACCTGGTTTGTAATATTTATGTACTGTATTTGTTTTAGTTTTTTTTTCTTAAAAAAAAAAATTAAATAGGGTATAGAAAGCATCCGAATCAGTATTCAATGATAAAAATAAAAAAAACGTACCCAAATAATAAGTTTTTTTGTTTAATGTTAGCGGAATAGCTCTGTGAGTAAGGCGCTACGTAACTATATCACGGGACCAGATTAGAATACGGCTGTGGTCGATAATTATTTATTCTGTTATAATATTAATTAGAGAAAAAAATCTTAGAACATAAACATGAACTGATCATCTCACTAGACATAACCGTTGTTCAAGAAACAGTTCTTCCTTATAAATTTCTAACCCTTCATAAGTAGCTATGCAGTTTATTTTTATTTTTTATTTTTTTTTAATATTTTCTTTACATGTAATTAATATCATTAACTCCCCACAAAGAGGATTTATTGTTCATATATACATGATCAACAAATACATGATTATTAGAGTCCAACATTGTTTTTTTAAAAATAATTATACTATTTATTAAACAAAGTTGTTGTGTATTAAGTTATTTGGACATAAATTATATGGTTATTGACAATAGATAATTTTATTCATTGTCATTCCCTAAACACAATTAATGAATAAAGGTATCTAATTAATTATTCGCAGTAATGTTTCGCGAGAATAGCAGATATCATAACGCATCTAAGGCAAAACCACCTAATAATATCAGAAACCTCTCTCCCTACACTTTATCGAAAATATTCCATGGTTAACTGAAAAGTTACATATATACGTATGGATACATTATTTGGTTAAAATGATTAAATTTTTCGATCCATATTTCGATTATGCCTTTATACGTTAAAATTAAATAAAAATTTATAAGTTTGTTAAAATTTGAACTCGTACAGAAGAAAAAAAATGGCTTTAAAAAAACTTGTTAATAACTTACGTAATATTCACTAAAAAAAAAATAAATAATACTAATAATTCTTGACAGCCGACAACCAGTTTCGAAACCCAACTGATCTTGAATTTTAAATTACTACACTTTATGTTGTTAATATTTCTGTTGGTAAAAATAATTTAATTAAATAAAAAATATATATTTTTTTAAATAGAAATATTCCATAAAAATTCATGGAACTGAGAGCACGGTTAATTCAACATACCAAAAACCGAAAAATAAATTATTTTTTTTTATATCCCACTATTTTGATGAGATTCATAAATGTGTGTGAAAATAAAACATATTTGATAAATCATAGAAACTATCTTTAATTGAGTTAAAGAAGAGTTCTAATTGAATTAAAACTAGCGAAGGCTAAAACAATTAATATAATCCAGTCTCTCACAGTGCTCCTATTAACATCAGTTATATGATCAATCATGAACCATTATTTTTATATTAGATGATTCTAAATTTAACAGTAAAAAAAAAATTGGTTAAAGGTCATTTATAATATTTTTTAATTTTTTTTTAGATAGTTGAAAGGCTTTTCTAAAAATAACTACATCAGAAACATCTTCATAAAGCACTGGACCTATACAAAAGTATTTTTTATTACTGACAGAAAGGATTGATATAATTAAAATAAAAATAAAATAATAAATTTTACATTTTTATCTTTATTATTTAAAATTAAATGTCACATAAAGCTTATTCCTCAACATACAGAAGATCAATCATAGTCGACCCTTATTTGTTGCACCAACGAAATATTGTTCAACCAACACTAGGAGTATTCATGATTTGTTAAAAGTAAAAAGTTTTAACATGCTAAATATTATAACTATAGGATTGTAAGCAGCTTAACTTAAAGTCCATGTTATATGTAAAATCCAGAGGAGCTCCTAACGGATTTTGTAAGGTTACAAAGCTTTCCTTCCAAAAGCTTCCAGAATTTTATTGTTTTTATTAATTACTTTATTAGAATTTTGACAACGTCCAACACAAAAAACGAACTATCAGTAACTAAACCGATAGCAGACAAAATTGTGTGGAGCTCAGCTGGTTTGTTGCGTGACATAATTCTCCATTTAACAGACTCTCAACGTTAAATGTTATTTCATACTAAAAGAAGGAAATATTCCTCCATTTAACACAATGGGCCCCAAAAACCCTATTTTTTAAAAAATAATTTATGTATTGTTATTATTTGTAGTTGTTATTACAACTGTATACATATATATACAACAAGTAAATTTGTTGTAGGTGACATGATACAAACATGTGGAGGATCTACTCATTGATAGAACTCCAATAACATTTCCAGACGAGAAGATCTCGAGACCGTCTTCTTTTCAGGCGCCTAGGAGGATTATTAGTTAATGAAGGTGAAGCCAGGTTAGAAACAAGTGGATTTGGGTGGTTGGGAAGTTTATCATGAAAGAAATGGTATCTGGTTCTGGCCAAATCGGCAACATATGGGACATTGAGGTCCTGAAGGATGACTTGAAAAAAAAAACCTATTAACATCACCCTACCTTAAATCCCCTCATCTCTTGTACCCCCTCCCCCTCCCATACTATTTTTCGACTTCTAACAATTATTATCATCATTCGTCTTTAATTATCATTTGTTCTTCTTTTGTTTAAACATCAAGCGGAGGCACCTCACCTCCAAATATTTTAGCAGAATTCTCACAGAATGGACACTTCAAACCTCAGCTAAGTATTTCACTGTATACCTTCAAGTACCAATAGTACAAAAAGGTTGTAGTTAATTTACTTTATGTAACATATACGTAATTTAATTTAATAATTTATGTTTTATTTTCTGTTTTAAAAGGATCGGAAAATAAAAATTAACAGAACTTTTTCCGTTCGACACACTTTAACATGTTAAACATAAGATTATGATTGCTCCTATTGTTGCCGGATATTGGCAAATGGGTGAAAGGATTGGCCGTTATTGACTAAAGCGGTTTCATATAAACATCAAAGGGATTTACCGAATATCAAGTTCCATCCATAAATATGACAAACCAATTGCCCAAAAGTTCCTTATTTTAATCTGGATATTGGATTTTAAAATTGAAATTATGGAGATGGTCGGGTGCGGTCAAAAGAAGACAAAAAATAGTTAACAATTATTTATTTGCCCCACTTGGTACACCTTCATAAGGGCTGTTCCAGTTGAGAAATTAAAAAATAAATATATGAAAATTTTATGAGGCTGTTGAAGTGAGATGTGCTACTATCAGTCATTATTGTGATACCTAAATTGACAAAAGTTATTCACTGAAATCACGAGGCTTTGTTTTTGGATATTGCATTACATATTTTTGCCTAGGAGGCTGGTCAATTCGAATGCAGCTCCAAACGTTTAAGATAGTTTCGACCTTACCTGTCAGTACAATGTTCAATGCAACAGATCAGGAATATACCACAACTTGGCTTCAAATCAACTACACATGCAAAAGCACTCTATCATCACGTGAAATTATACAGTAGACAATCGGGTGTTGTAATTTTTAAAGTTAATAGAAATGCTAACTGGAGAAGTAGGTTTATATTAGGTTTAATATGAATATTTTAAAGACTAGAATCTAAAATAAAATTTAAGTTGTGCCAAAATATATCCTAGTCTGTATGGATGAGACAAGGAGTCAATAGAGGAATCTGCAGAGTCATGAACGAGTCTGAAATAGATACTAGTTCTTTAGCCTCAGTTTTCGTAAAGTAGGGAAAATATGAATTTGGCGCCCAAAATTTCCTCAGTCAATTATTTTTTCATTTACAGGTTTGTTTATTTTTTTCTGTGAGCTCAAATATTTGTATACAATCTCTCTTTTTTTTCAATAATTGTATTCTAACATTTTCATGTATGAAAAAATCAAGTATATTTTCTATATTTAGAAATTTTTGTTGTCGGCAAATATATTGTGCTGTAGCAATCTTAAACCAATTATCTAATTTATTTTTTGGATACTAAGTGAAGAAGTAAAAGTAATTTTTCAATTACTTTTTTTGATAAAAATGAAAATATTTTCAAATATTCCAAAATTGGCCAATCTTCAAGTCATTTGTAGGTTGAATATGGCCAAATGGATTTATAGCCTTGAAATCCATTTGATAATCCGGAAATACTAAAAAAAAGAGGAAAGAGGACACCTTGGATTCAATGAGTACGAATAGTTCATTTTGACCCTTATCTATCCAATTAATCCTATTGTTCATTTACAAATTTTCTAAATTATTAGATTAATTATTCAAGTTCCTGAAAAATAATTTCATACTTTCTGATTTTTATACATTTAGGTTTTATCTCTCGTAATGTATGCAAGTTGGAGATTCGCTAAGGCAGTGGCCATCTTTACATTTGACACAGAATTAAAAACAATAAAGTTGATAAAGGGAAAACTAGTCGAAAATTTGATCAAGTGATGGAGTAAATACAATTAATTATAAAAAAGAGTTATTTCGTCAAAGAAGAGTAATTATACATACACGAAATTAAACTTAGATGTTAAATTTCCAAAATATTTATAATCAGAGAAACTTACGATTATTTTTTTCCTAATTAAATATTTTTATAGTTAGTCTAATCCAATTCTAGAGGAGTACAATAGGTGTGGGTAAGTCCTATGAGTCTGGGGTCGACTATGGAGTTGGAGACACTTCGGTGTTTTATCCAGCACTTATAAAGTGGGTACTTGATCCTTTAATGGGCTAGTGGAAAAACAGATGGTTGAGGCTGATCCTGACCAGATGAACTACTAGAAAAACCATGGGCGAAAAATAGCTTTAGCTAACCTAAGACCATTTTCGTTTTTTGTTCTATTTCTTAAGTCTTAACTAATTTATAGCTCGCACCTTCTATCGAAAAACTTAATAATTAGAATTTACAAAACAATTATCCTTCCCAATGTTCTTTATGAATGCGAGACGTGGCCTCTTACACTAAGGGATGAAAAGCGCCATAAGGTTTTCGAAAATAAAGAATTACGTAAAGAGGATGAATTAACGGAATAATTTAGAAGGCTTCACAACACTGGATTAAGGGAACTCCATCCGATAAATATAATTCAAGTTATAGCATTGTGGCTTGTAAGATGGGCGTGTAAGGTTGTATGTAGGGTTTAGTAACGAGCGGATCCCTAAAATGTTAATAAACACTGAACCGACGGGTAAACGGCCGATGGGTAGACCAAAACGTTGATGGGAGGATTGTGTACTCATTTAGTAGAATTAGGTTTGGTGGTATCGGCATCGAACCTTCGGATTCGTTAGGTCTTTATTATTATTATTATTATTACCTAATTTATATAAATATATTTTATATTTTAATCTATTTATTGAAATTTAACCTGTATTAAGAATATATACAACAAGTAATTGTTATGTTAACAACTAAATGACATGATACAGGCTTGCGGAGAATCTACCTACTGATATATAACTTCAATATATTTAAAAAATGTATAATGGTCCTTTTTTAAAAAAAAACAATATGTTAGATGAATTAAGGTGTGGTAATGTATCGCGTTGAAGCAATAATTTTTTTTTTTTAATAATCACCTTAATAAAGATTTATAAAAACGAAAGGATAGAAATGCTTCCAAAGTTGCTATAAGAAATAACATTAGATTTTGTATGTTCTTAGATGTTAGACACCTTGATGAGAAAAAAAAAGTAACATGACTTTAGGTAAACCTAAATTATTGAACTGAAAACGTGAGTGGATCCATTTAGCGCTCAGCGTTCTAATATATAAGAGCAGATGAAGGTAAATAAAATAACAATGCTAAATAAAAAATGTAAAATCAATAATCTTTATTTAAAAAATAACCCGAGATAAACTGATAAATTACGATTGGTCAATGACCAGTTCGGTTCCTGTATCTCATTAGTCTTGTAAACATTAATTTTTCTTAATGTCGTTATATAAAGAAAAAACAAAATGGTTTCTATAATTATTATTTTTTTTTTATCTAAATAATATTTCATATTATATATACAGTATACTATAATATAGTAATATGTTTAAGTTAAGTTACCTCTGTAAGATTTTAAAAAAATATATATTTTTCCTTCATTTATTTTAATTTTAAAATAATTTATAACAATATAGCATTTTTCATAACATTTGCTTTATTTTTCTGTAGAAATTATTTTAAGAATTTAATTTTTGTATGTTTCTAGTGTACTTGTTTTAATAAAATTGGCTGATTTCAAGTATAGACTATATTTTCTCGAGAATGGATTGAAAATAAATACTAGATGAGATGTTATTAAACTAAAAAATAATTTATTACCATTATTTTTTTTTATTTTTTTTATTTCCACCTAATATTTAATTTCAATTAATTATTATGTATTACATTTATTTTTTCCAATAGAATATTTGATTATTTTAAGTTTTCTATTAAATAGTGTATTTCTGGTAATGATTATTTTAATTAATTAAGATAACTCCATGGTTAAAAAAATTATCTTGAAAAGAGATTCCAAGAATTAAAAAATTCGATGTAAATAATGTAAAAGTAAATATCCAATTAATGTATCTTTTAACTAACTAAATTTTACGCAATTTATTTCTAAGATTTATTTTCAATTTTATGAATAAATCATTAGAAAACACTTAATAAATTGATGTAAATTTTTTTAAAAATTTATTTTATTTAATTTGTTTACTATTTTTTATTTTATTTTATTTTTAGTAGCAATAATTTTAATAAATCCCCATATATAGAAGACATTTTATCGAAAACACATCGTAAATAAATAAAATAATACGTATTATATTTAATAAAATAAGTTTTATTTAATTTAAATCATTTCATGGATTAATGTATCAAATTTTAGGCTAATTTTTGAACTATTTAAGTTTATTTTTAAAAAACTAGACTAACCCTTAGTTTAGAATAAATTGTCTATAAAACAGATAATAAATTTAAAAAAAACTCGATTTAAAAATGGAAAACTCAATAAGAAATTTGTCACTGATATAGAAAGTAAACAATAATTACTAAAGTAATGTTAAACATATAAATGACTACCTGCCAGAGAATTGTTTGAAGATAATGAATATCTGATATCTTCTGAATCTTAACAAATAAGGAAGAACATATAAAAACACATCTAAAAAAATTAATAAAAATAGATAGGCAAATGATAGACATAAAAAAAATAGACAAGGACATTTGTTAATAAAACAAAACGCCTATCTACAATTATTTATATTAATATTCAAAAAATTAGTAAATTAATGCACACTTGAAACCCTGTCTTCGAATGACATTAGGTTGGCATTTGATAGAACACACTGACAGCTACATAAGAGCAGTTGAGGGCAAAAGTGATGTAGTCATTCAAGGTATCAAAATTTATTCTCATAAAATAATAATTATTTAATTAATATAATGAGCTAACTTCAAAGATTTTTAAATTATTGGATATGGTTGTGGTCAGTTTAAACATGAAAAGCTGTTATTTCTTAGTAAAAACTTTATAGAACTTTAAACTATCTCAAAACTCCAGATTTGACTTACACCACTTTTGCATTTAATAGCATATAATATGATAATCTTATAATATATATTACAATGATATGATATAGATAAATTAGAGAGTCATCTACTTACCAGCAGAACGACTGAGAGAGAAGTGTGTTGCTGTATTCCCCTTCTCTCCCACCTCCTTATCGCCGCCTCAGCATATGTCTTCTATCTTTAGCTCCCGTTGGTTCGTTACACTGTTCCTTATGTCATTCTCCCGAAGAAAAAAAAAACTACCACATCATGCACTTTAAACTATTTACATCGACCTTAGTTCAGAAAACAAGAGAACAGTACAGCAGTACAAAGGCATTCCTCTTCGAAAGAGGCAATGCTCTAGGATGTAATGGCAGAATTACATCGTAAATGCGAAGTGTATCGGGATTCACAGTTAGTTCCAGCTACGTGTATATATAAAATACAACACATATAGTAATTTTTTAAAAGGAAAAATACGTGATGAGGGGAAGTATTATAGTGTGCAGCATTTCTAATCCGCATTTTAACGGAAATAATGTGGTTTATGCATTTTTTTTAAAAATCTAATTCGTAGTAATTTCTGACATACGAGGGGGGTTATCTACAGGTGACCAACCTATTCTAACCATGGTGGGGGATCGAGTTTTCATTTCGTTGTTCAGTTCGAGGTTAAAAATGATAAATCGTAAATATGAAAAAATCTGTATATTAAAAATAATTTTAATTATATTTTAAAATGAGTTTCAAATTAAAAAAAAAAAATTGTAGGAAGATAGTGCGGGTGGAGGTCGATAAAGGTACCAAAATAGTAAAAGAAAACTTTTTATTGTTAACCAACGTTTCGCCCCATTTAGCAGGGCTTCGTCAGGGCTGTCAGATTGTTAAATTGTGTTAAATTTAACACATAATCTTAAGACAATTTTGTGTAGTTAGCTACAATTTTGAATAACCTAATATAAATTAGTGACTTCGATATTTATTATCCTAATAAATCTAACTAATATAAACATAAATTAGTTAGAAATGCCAACTAGACCTTCAGTTGATTATATTGTATTCTTGTTTTTACGCAAATGCACTTCATACTGGCTTTTAGCAATTTATTAACTTCGTTATTATTTATATATTAATAGTATATTATTATCATTATGAATTATACTCTATGAATTCGGAATTCTAATTCCTCCTTCCAAGCTACGAATCGTGCTTCTTTAATCACCTGCTCTCCATCCAATTTCCGAAGAACGACAATTGAAACATTTAAACAAAATTGTAAATTTGGTTAACAATAGTTTTCTTTCACTATTTTGATACCTTTATTGACCGCCACATGGACTATCTTCCTACAATCTACTTTATACGAGCTATCTTCTTCCAATATAAAAAACATTGATAAATAAGTTTCCCGCAAAAAGATGATTGAGGCAAAATGTAACAAGAAAGATTTTTTATGAAGTCGGAAGAGCTTCCAATGGAAGCACAGCAAAGCTCCTCATCGGAGGTAAGCAATACAAATGATAATTATAATTTACCAATTATTGAGGCCAACATTAACATAGATAATAGTTGGCATTTAGTGACAGGACGCAAACGTTCATCAAGTATGTATCAAGATCCGAGAAAATGTCCTAAAAAAGATGAATTACCAGTCGGTAACAGTTTTGATGCTCTATTAACTAATGATTCTGAAACTAGTAATAATTTGTCAACTAATAATAATGGTTGTTAAACCGTTGAAAAAACTGTTAAACCACCACCAATAATAGTAAATGATGTAGCTAACATCAGAGAGATGGTTAGGTTAGTTAACACAGTCAGCGAACCTAACTCATATCAGCTCAAGTCTACGCTGAAAGGAGTGATAATATATCCTACCACGCTATCATCTTACAGATCTATTGTTCATTTTCTGGAAAGTCATAATGCTAATTTTCACACTTATCAATTACTAGATCGAAGAGCACGGCGGGTAGTGATTAAACATCTTCACCACTCAACCCCAAAGGAATGCATAAAAGATGATTTAGAAGCCTATGGATATAAAATAAGAAATATAGCTTCCCTTTGTCTTACAAGTCACCACTTCCAATGTTCTTCGACATTTAGCCGGATACATATTTAGAGGCTATCTATGATATAAAAAAGATATTTCATTGCCGCATCGAAGTTGAAAAACCACGTAAAAAACGAGCTGTAGTCCAGTGCACTCGATGTCAAGCACTTGGCCATACCAAGAATTATTGCCGTCATCCTCAGACACCTCAGCTTTCTCTAGCTCCAAGGACAGACGACCAATGAGCTTTTCCAATATTTCCACGTCACCAGATGGAGCCTAGATCTAGTTTTTCTCGGCGAAAGCAACCTGCTCAACCTTGCTGGACTACTCAGTCTCCTCAGACCAGACTGTCAGAAGAACCGTCTTCAGGTATGAGAGTTCTGGATCATTCATTTCAGGTATCATTCAATACTGATATGCCTCAACCTTTAAATAATTTTGTTTCTGAGCTACCCAATGGTCTAGAGTCTAGAACCCTCTCTACTCCAAGAGGAAGAGGCTTGTTATCTGCCGTTCGCGATTTTAACCTATTCACTTTAGCTCCTCACTCCCCTACCTATTGGCCCATGTCACAGAGTAAGTTACCGGATCTTTTAGATTTCTTTATAGGTAAAGGTTTCAACCCCTGTTCATACAGAATTGAAACAAATTTCGAAATATCATCAGATCACAGTGGGGTTTTTCTAACACTTAACCAAACCAAACCAAACGAAGTAGAAGATGCTGCTGAATTTCTCACTACTCAAGTACAACGAGCAGCTTAAGTATCCACAACTCCTCCAGCTAAAAAAGATCACATCCTTCCAGGATACCCTTCTTTTATTAGACAACTAATAATGGAAAAACGAAGAGCTCGAAAACGATGGCACCGAACACAACTCAATGCAGACAAAAAGGAATAGAATTATCTTAACAATAGGCTGAAAACGGAATTACGTTGATTTAAAGCCAAAGGATTTGATAATTATATTTCTTCTTTAAATATCGAAGACGGAAGTTTGTGGAGATCAACCAGAAAACTTCTCCATGAAAAGCACACTTCCCATCCACTGAAAGTTACTCCAACTACTGCCTATGATATCACAGATGAACAAAAAGCAGAACGATTTGGTGACTATATATCCTTTACCTTCAGATCTAACTCACACCTCTATAATCCACAACGTGACTCCATCATCCTATCATATCTAAATATACCTTTGCCACTTTCTCTGCCTCCAAAATCTTTCACTCCCAAAGAAGGGTTCACTCTTCAACCCCATGTATTGACTTAATTACCTCGGAAATCATGCAGCACTTTCCACGGAAGGCCATCGTATTCCTCACAGCACTCTATAACTCAGTGTTACGTACAACCCACTTTCCGATCCAGTGGAAATTCTCGATCATTATAATGATATTAAAACCAAACAAGCCATCTCATTTACCATCTTCATATAGACCAATCAGTATTCTTCCAATTTTTGCTAAACTTTTCGAAAAAATACTATATAAGAGAATGCTAACTTTCATAGAGACAACCCTACCTCATCATCAATTCAGCTTCTGTCACCGTCATTCTACAATCCCTCAACTTTATCGAGTCATAGGACTTCATAGCTTCTGCCTTCGAAAAGAAACTTTATGTAACAGATGCCTTCCTTGACGTGCAGCAAGCATTCGATAGAGTTTGGCATGCAGGACTTCTTTATAAACTGAAAAGAGTTCTTCCCAGCACCTACTATCTAATCCTAAAGTCTTATTTAGAAGAGAGATACTATCGGATTCGACAGGGCTCATCACTATCCTCATATTTCGTAGCAGAAGCTGGAGTTTCGCAGGGATCTATACTAGCGCCTTTATTATACACTTTGTATACCTCCGATTTACCCACAATGGAGCACACTCTCACGCCACATTTGCTGACGATGCAGCCATTTTAGCCAAGCATGGCGACCCGGCACAAGCCTCAGAACAATTACAAATACACCTAGGTCACATCCATGAATGGTGTATCAAATGGAAAACAGGGATAAACATTGAGAAATCAGTTCAAATAACTTTTACGCTCCGTCGTGGTCTATGTCCTCCTGTTTTTCTAAACGAACGAAGTTAAACCCGGACAGACGCAGTAAAATACCTTGGATTGACATTGGACAAATGGCTTACATGGACCTCTCACATAAAAATAACAAAACAAAAGCTAAATTTCCGACTTTAATTATTATTTCATCTTTTAAATAAACGATCAAAATTATCACTTTCAGAAAAACTAAAGATTTATACTTACCTTCTCAGAACAATTTGGACAAACGACGCACAAATTTATGGATATGCCAAAAAAACTAACTTACTGAAACTGCAACAGTTTCAATCAAAATTACTAAGACTGATCAGTAGTGCTCCCCCCTACATCAGTAACAAGAACTTAC
>NW_027112666.1:177740-183138 GCF_000696795.3 Halyomorpha halys | reverse complement strand
TTTTAATGGAGAGGCATCATTGGATGACCTTAACCTTCATGCCTTCTTGACATCGTTTTTTTTTTTCTCCCCGTAATTCTCATTCTCTGGTTGTAAAAATGGTTTTACAGTTGTGAATAAAATAAATAAAGTCAAATTAAATTTCCTCAACTCTTTTGGATTGGACAATAATAATTTTCTTTTCAACTCAAACTCAATATTGTATCAATAAAATCCCAATTTCTTCAAATCAAAAATTTTAAATTTAAGTAAATTTTTGAGTAAAATTATTTTTCATAACTTTTGCAATTTAAAGTAAGCACTCAAGTATAGAAATCACAACTTTTTGGGTTTTCAAATTATATAGGGTATGAGTAGTGACAATCCCCTATCCTTCTCTAAACTAAAGGGAACTGCAATAATTTTAACGATAATTCATAATGCAAAGGAGCCCCAAAACAGTAGGTCTGAATCACAGTAAAATCAAAGATAGATGATTAGATTGATTGGGTAGGGGTAATATTGATACCTATGTGGATTTGCCCTCCCATCCACAATGTTTAAGAGTTCTAGTAGCCTCCTAGGAGTTCTGGAACTCTCAATAATTTAAAAAAATATTTTTGTTGTTTGAGACACGAAACATACCATTTAAAAATACTCATAATTTTCATTTTACAATATGAAAATATTCCATTAAATTTTTTTAATGTTTTTGGGAGTTCTATTGGAAGTTTTGTAAGCTCCCTTAACAGTTCTAATGATTATCCTCAATAATCAAAGTGCAACAATTCATAGCAAAGGGGTTAAAGGGTATCGAAGTTGCACAAAAGGTATTTTTCGTGTCTTCAATAACATAAATGTTTTTTAAAATTATTGAGAACACTAAAACCCTTAAAGGAACTAGCAGAATTCTCGAAATTTTCAAAAATTTAATGAAGGGAAGGGCAAATTCACAGAGGTTCAATCTGATCGTCCATCTTAGGTTTTACTGTCATTCCGATTGACTGTTTCGGGGCTCCCTTAAATACAGAGAGGGATAGGAAAATATCACCATCCCTACCAATAATAACTTGAAACCCCATAAAGTTGTTAAATTTTATATTTGAGTGCTTACTTCAAACAGCAAAAATTACGGAAAATAAATTTACTCAAAGAGTTACTAAAATTTAAAACCAATACAATAACTTTGAACTGAAAAAATTAAGATATTATAAATATTATTATTGCTATCAACCTCCGGAACCGGAAAGTTGATAACCAAAAGAGTTTAATAAATAAATATTTTTTTTTTTATTTGTCTCATCATATGATATATATTAATAATGATGATAATATTTGGCACATCTGACGAAAAACAAAAACATCTGACACTCCTAAGAGTTCTAACAATTATCATTAATAATCAAAGTGCGATAACAAAAGAGTTATATGGTGCTGCACAAAAATTGAAGTCAGACGCACTCATTTTTTAATGATATCCTTCAAGTCTGAAACAACAGAAATATTTCTGTAAATAATTGAGAACTGTAGAACTTTTGGGGGCGGGGAACTACAAGAACTTAACAGAGGATTTAGAAGACCAACTTCACATAGGTAATATTGAAGGAATACGCAGAAAATTTTGAAAATGAATGAGAGCTCTAAAGCTCTTGGAAAGAGGCGCTATAAGAACTTAACAGAAGATTTAGAGGGCCAACTTCGCAGAGGTAATTTTGAAGGATTACCGATAAAATTTTGAAAATAATTAAGAACTCTAGGGGGTAGGGTCTACAAGAACTTAGAAGAACCAACTTCACAGAGGTAATACTGAAGAATTACCGAGAACATTTTGAAAATAATTCTAGAACATTTGGAGGGGGGGGGATTACAAGAACTTAACAGAGGATTAAGAGGACCAAGTTCGCAGATATTACCAATATTACCATATTGAAGGATTGCCGAGAAAAATTTAAATATAATTGAGAACTCTAGAACCCTAGGGGAGGGGCTATAAGAGCCTAACAGATTTAGAGGACCAACTTCGCAGAGGTAATATTGATTACCTTGAAAATTCGAAATTATTAAACATTTTATGTGTTGGAAGTACTTAGATAATGGAGGGGAGGCTATGAATTCTTCATTCAAACGTGTGTTTCACTTTATTCTTTCTAGTAAATGTCAAATTGTTCAAACAATTGAAAGAGATATTGCTACTGTTCGATAACGCTTTTACATGAAAGCATCGGTCGAATTAGAGCTTTGGGGTCTTCGTGATTCACGTCAGTCTCGAATATGAATTGTGAAGGTCATTCCGACTGACAGTGTTGAGGTCCCTTAAATGCATAATTGAGGTAATAATTTACTTTCAGTCCTCCAAAAAAGGTGAGAACGATTACTTCTCGACCAGACTGTACGTTGATAAGTATATAGCTTAGTTCATAGTATTAACTGCCTTTAATGAGGGTAACTTCTTTTCCACTTTAGTTAAATTTCATAATAATTCTTTCACATTTACTTCTTCCAACTTATAAATATCGATATTTCATATTTTTCATGTTTAGGATCGATATTACTCATGGATCCTTGTACTTTTTTGAACTATGAACCTCTACTGTCTTACAATCTTCAGTATTAGATATTTAATATTGTAAAACACATTAAAAAATAAAAATATTACTGATATAACAAAATAAAAATATGAGATATTATATATTTATAGCATCAATGGGCTCTGTAACCAGAAACTCTATAAATGAAGTATTTATTTTATATTTACTTAAGAGGTAATAAATACATTAATTCATTTTTCGAAAAGAACTTGTATACACATTACCTATATTTTGTATACAAATATACGAAATTGCTACAAATGTTTGATTACAAATTACTTCCAATCACTATATTAAAAATACATTCAATTCTCCTACATTTTTGTATCTATTAAGGTCATAATTTTCTCAAAGGTATAATTCTGAGGATTGACATTTAAACCCTTGAAGAACTCTTTGGATATAAATCCGCATAATTTCCAGAATTTATTGGGTCGACTTGATTAGACTGTTTCGTCTAAATTCTCCTTTAATTTTTTTCAAATAAGTAATTTTTCTGGGTAATTAGGTATTAGTTATTACTTTCTTATGTATATTACCTCTTAAATTTCCCACTAGAGGGAAAAATTCCCAGTTGAATTGGCGGGTAATTCATTTTTAAAAGGTTTGTACATTCTGGCCAAGAAGTAATTGTTTCCGCCTTTTGTGGAGGAGTGGAAGTAAATAATTATCGTATATTTTATATGTAATTGAATAAAGGTTATAAATATGAGTGAGTATGGTTATTTACAAGGTAGGATGATGTCGAACCGCTGATCTTTTTGGAATTAATTGGTAAAAACATATGTCAGGGAACAAATTAGCATTTGTTCTTCATGATATACAAATATATATGTATATATTTACTTTTATTTCTCAATTAATTCCCGTAGTATTTACCAAAATGAATCGAAAAATAAATACTGAACGTAAAGGAAACGGACGACATTTTCAAACGATAGATACATAATTAATGTAGAAAAAGAATAGAAAAAAAGGGTAAAAGGAAAATACGATTTGTGAAATAATGGATATCTATCAATTCCTAATTTCAATGCAGCACTAGTCATATGTTGCAATTGAACATGATTTTCAATAATGGTGTGCTTGGTTATGTACATCACTAGCCTAAGAAACCTTTGGTCTTAGTTAAGTGTTGCAAATACTCATGCTGTGGAGTGCGTCATGTGTAGTATATCGTATCTCTGCCTAGTCCTGTGTATGTTTGTTTTATTAAGAACGTCTCTCCCGCTCCCAATAGCTGAGCAAGAGGTATGTTTTATGCTTAGGTATCAAGTAGCAAACAATTTTGTCTTCAAAATCCAACTTCACCAAACAAATAATTGCATCAGAATAGTGAAAATAAATTAGTTTCATAGGTATAACTTGATTGTACGTTTTTATTACATCCTCTCTTTGTTTTTGTTTTTTCTTTGCTACGGGTAATAAACTCATCCCTTTACCACTTCATTCATTTCTATGATTGTTCTATTCTGTTGTTAAATATTAATCAAATATATCTAAATCCACGGCATACAGTTTCGAATTCTCCTGAAGTACTTGATTGTTTATCGTCCCAGATGTTTAATTGTTTTTCATCCCTGATGTTTGAGTTAGTTGAAAGGTATTAACAGGCAAATACACTATAAAAATGCTTCAAAATTATTCTTTAAGCAACTTGATTTTTAAACATTTCCCTGGGTGTACCAATTTGCTTCAAGTCATAAGTGGGAATAGACCGCACATGGAGTTAGGGAGTTTTGTCGGAATTTTACGCTTGGAATTTAAGAAATCCATACATATTTCAACAATGTAGTATTCCAAAGGCTACTAACCTCTCCCTAAAATCCAGATCTTAATGTAACTACAAATATAAAACCAAAGGATCAGGGAGAACATCACTATCTCTCCCCCCTCCCCCCCCAAATTGTTCTATGATCCCTTAAGTTTTTAATGTCCCTCTTCAAATGTATACATTACTAATTATTTTGACTCCAAACTTAAAAGTCACTACTTATTAATTTAAAAAAATATATATCAATTCGAAACGATTACCAAATATTGTATAGTGGAAGAAGTACTTGTGGTTTATATCTGATTATAAAGAGGTATACATATGACAGTTAAACGTGGCAGTTAATCCACTGGCATAACTCGTACTATCAACGATCACTTCACGCCCAGTTCATCAATACTGGCGCGACCGTAAACTTTCATGGTTGTGACTATCAAATAGTTGCGACTTTTATCGCAATAGCTGAAACTGTACGATTGTTCACTGTCATATGCGATAGTTAACGGGACAGTTGCTTCATTGCATCACTTGAACTATCAACTATCACGCCAGAGCTAATGCGACAGTACAATTAAGACGTAACAATCATACAGCTACAGTTATAACGTTTCTCCAAGAACGGGTTAAGTAGTGGGTATTTGTCGGGTAAAACAGGTAATTTTTGGTCGAGTGAGTCGGCAGCATTGGAACAACCTTAGATTTAAACTATCTTAATAATAAAAAGAAACATAATGAACAGAGGTGAAGTTAAAGAAAATATCGGCAAAGAAGGAAGGTAGAATATAAAAAGCCACAGTGATGACCTTGATTAAATTCAACTTTCATTCTAGTATTCTAATAAGATACTATTAATTTGATTAACCAGACAAATAATATTCCTATAAATGTATATTTGTTCAAAAATAAACCTAAATATTCCTCTACATGTTTGCAAAATTCTCGCTTGCGCAAGCGTGTAGATGTTATTTTGGATTGGTTGGTATAAGTTGGCAGGGCTCGTCCTATCACCCTGAATATCCAAGGAGAGAGGGTGAGGCCGAGTGAGGAGGTGACATAT
>NW_027112666.1:163360-173395 GCF_000696795.3 Halyomorpha halys | reverse complement strand
AAATTGAACATGTAGATATTGAGAATCTTAATGTTCAATTTTAAATATTATATATCAGTTGTTTAAAATTGAACATGAAGATACTGACAATCTTTACAGTACAATAATGAATAATGTATAAAGAAAAATAAGTTGTGATAATACAGAATGCATGGTATGAAGCTAAATAACTCACATTTTTTGATTAAGATCAGGATAGGTGGAAGAATTATACCCAATGAAGACTTCAGCTTCAAAGGTGATCAATTTGATGAACACAAAAATAGTGAATGGATCCTTCTTTACACTTAAACTCTTGACTTCCTTCTTACTATACACATAATGATTTACTACCTGGAAAATCTCAATGAATTTTAATCTGAGGTTGTAAAATGTTCCTTTCGTTCAGAATTTAAAGATTTATACAAAAGACAATGAAAATCGACTAGAAATTTGTGGATTCCTTATTGGCGCCAAAAAAATCGAAACCAGATTGTCAATAATCGATATAAATTATTAACGCCATCCAATATTTACCAATCTTTTATTTGAGATGTCTTTTTTTTTATCCTCTAGCTGCCTATTTTTGCGGAAATTCCTAAGGTACTACCTTACAAAACAAGCTCCAGCAGCGGGAAGTTAAAAACTCACCTATACAGAATGTTTCAAGTTAGAATAGGTCCGATTTCCAGGGTCAAAATGTTTATTTTCCCCATTATAGCGTAGAGAGTGATAATAGATAGTCACCTGATTTCAGCATTAATAATTATAATAAAAGTAAAAATTTTGAAATTAACTAATAAATAAGGAAGGCTAGGACGCTTACATAGGACTTGTGCAAAATTTAAAGGGGATCAGTGATGATAAGGTTAAAGAATGTGAAGTTGACATGGAAAGCCCCATTCCTGAATTATTTTGGGGAACTCCGGTAAGAGGCTTACGGACCCCCATTTGGGAACTATTGTTTTAGGCAGATAGCAGCAATTCACTTCCGTTTGTTTAAGAGATTATAAATCCCCCAAAGAGCTAGTTGTCAGTAGAGGCAAGGGCGTACCCAGGATCAAAAGTGGGGGGGGCAAACCATAGTCAATCAGGTTATGACATTTCAGCACGGAAAACGCGAATGAAACCAACATTTTGAAGAAATTATATATAATTATAGCAGTGCTTTATTAGTTATTACAATAATTTGTTTGAAAATAAAAATTATTAAATTAATAATGCCCCCCCCGCCCAACGCGAGTGGACATTAGACACTGTTTATACAGAACTTCTGTTTGACCAAAACGATAGCATTGCGAAAGTAATATTATTATTCTGTTGTAAGACTCATTCGTTCAGGTACTAAGCTAAATCAAATGTCTTGCCGTCCTTATTACATAATATCAAAACCCAATAACAGAATTAGCTGAAATGATTGATTATGACATAATTGACGGATTGCCACTGAAATGGTCTTTCAGAAACGATTTATGTATGGAGAGGAATGGGTAGGGTTTATCTGAATATATTGATTAGTGAGTTCGATTTTTGGTGTCGCTATGTTGGCAATTTTATCAAAATGAGGAAATATTGATTGTAACTCATTTAGTATATAATGATAACAGGGCAAGAAGTTTGCTATTGGTAGGATATGCATTTTGAAGTAACTTGTCTATTATCACAAAACCATGAATACTAGAGTAGTTGAAAATAGATCAGAATAAAGTAACAATAATACTCCAGAGGTGCATAATGGAGAACAGTAGATCAAGGTAGTTAAGAATTTACCTAAAAGAAACAGATTCCACTGTAATTTTTTTTTTGTTTTTAAATTATGCAGAATATTAAGATTCTATAGTACAGTATTTTTTCTATAACTAGTAGGTTTTTAGATCATGGGGTTTACAGACTAGCCGCTATTTAAACTTATGTATAGTTCCTAGGTTTAATAAATCAAATTAAATAATTTAAATTCACATGGTATGTTTATTCTGTTAGACCTTGAAGAGAATGGCAATGATCCACCAGTCTATATCATGGTTCCAATGGTTGGAGAAAGATCAAGGCGTGGTGCTGAGGATGGAAATGTAGTCAATCTGGAGAATGTATCTTATGAAGTCCCAACATTCATCAAGTTCAATGAAAGTGCTAAAGGTGACATCGAGGTGAGCCTCATTCCAAGTCCTGAAGACCATCTACAGCTAGGACCCGGGTTCGGATCTTCCTATCCACCTCAAGGTCAAGGAGCTCAAAATAACAACAACCCCAACTGCCCTCCTGTGAATAATAAGTCGCAACATATGGAACCTATCTGCCTCTCCTTAAGTATAGACAATATTTTTCCCCCTGGAAAAAAAATTGCTGTTTCCAACTCCAGTGAGATCAAAGGGTCAGGAGCCATATTAAGAGTAAAATTCTCTGAAGCTAAAGAAGATAAAACAATATGCCCAACTGAGTTCATAGGGGTAGGATTGGACCAAGCTTTAAGGCAGAAAGTTGATACGCAGAAGAAGAGGAAGGTAAGCCATTTCTTAAATTTAGTTTAAACTTTGCTAATCTTTACAAGCATTAGAAATCTGAAGTCTAAATATTACATATTTTATCAGAAACAGTAATAATAACCATTGCTAGTAAAATCAAACAAGAAAAAAAAAAACATTGACTGTAAGCATGTCCTATATATTCAAGTAATATTATTAAGAACATATAATCTAAGGATTTTATGACCCTCATGGCTGAGTTATCATTATTGATATCTTGTTTTCTATTAATATTATGGAAGATGCCTACCATTCTTGGGCTAAGTAATAACCCAAAGAGTTGAAGGTATATGCTGATCACCTTATCTCCTTTTATGACTACTGTTCAAGAAACAGTACTTGCTTACCAACTACTGAATCCAAGCCTCTTCATGGATTTCAGGGGTACAAATAAAAGAATATATATATGGCTATCTCACAACAAATTATTCTTGATTATTATAGCTTAATATAGATTTCAAGATAAATTGGACAAATAGAAATCAAGGCCTCTACAAGTAGGTATATTATTAATCTAAGCATTTCATACATAACATATTTTCAATTGTTCTGACTATAAAGTTTCCTGATATGTTATCTGTCTTGTGAGTGTGAAAGTCGCTTAATTATATTCGTAAGATATGTAATCATTTATTCATATTAATTTATTTGATTGTTACTCTTTCATACCAGCAACTATGAACAAGTATATTGCATTATCTAGTAATATTGCATGTATATAAAGAATATAATCAATAAAGTGTTACAGTATTACTTGTTTAGATTCTATAGATTTTCTCTATCATTATGGGAGCGACTTGGTCATAATATCCAAAGACTTCCTAACCGTTTTAATTTTTGTTTTAGCCATTTGAAACTAACATGCCCGATCAATCTTCAATGAAATAATGTATTTCATAAAAAGTGACCTCCAAAAATTGAGGAAGAAGAAGCTGCTAATTTCTGAAAAAGGATGGACCCTTCACAAAAAACAAAAAAAAAGAATATTATGTGAAAAATAATGCAACCAAATATTAAATAAAATTA
Organism: Halyomorpha halys; assembly: GCF_000696795.3. Classification (NCBI taxonomy): domain Eukaryota; kingdom Metazoa; phylum Arthropoda; class Insecta; order Hemiptera; family Pentatomidae; genus Halyomorpha; species Halyomorpha halys. Next base: position 169,868 of record NW_027112666.1, on the reverse strand, counting down.
CAAATCGGTCGTGGTTTTTAAATATTTTTGATTTAGAATTTAATACCATGTCATTTATAACTTTTTTCTTTAAATATTGGCAACTTTGGCTGTAAGACTCATTAGAAGACTTTTCATAACTACAATATTCCAGAAAATGTTGATATTGTGAACTGTTAAATTTGACATAAGATATTGATTTAGTTTTCAGCGGAGTTCTAATGCTTTTTGTTATAAAAATTAAAAAGTATATAGATCTGTGGCATCTGATGAAGACTGTGAATCTGATTTAAAAATATTTAAGAGGCATACTGTGGGTTTGCTGGTCGTAGAGTTTATCAAATGTCATACCAAATAACCATTTTGTTATCTCAACTTGGGTCTTTTAAATTGAGGTACTAGTGGTAAGAACATAAAACAACTTAAGTGAAAAATGTTAATTAACTATTAAATAACAAAAAATTAATAGAAACAGATGATAATGGCTGGAGCAATTTTAAATAGACAGATTTTGGGAGACAGAGAATTAAATATACAGAAGTTTAAATTGTTGTCATACTTTATACTTGAGAAATCTGTATAGTCTTTTCTGGAGCTATGCATTTATTCAGTTATTGATTTTTGTACTCATTATTGCTCTCTTTGAAGTTGAATGGATTGATTTCAACATAACAGTCCATTTGTAATTCATAACTCTGGGTCTGAATCTGAACTCATGTTGAAAATGAATCATTAATTTTTAGAACCATGATTATCTTCTGAAATAGAAAAACACAGAAATGTATTTTAACAACAGATATACAACTCTTACTATAAAAATATGGTTATATTATTTTTCACATAATACAGATGGGTTTTAGTTTCTCATAGAGTTTGTAGTAATGAATTTGCTAATAGTTGTGTGAACATTAGACCTCATGAAAAAATCTGAAATTTGATTTTTTTTTTACCTTCACCATCCTTGACAAAGCATTTTTAAAATAATTCTTACATGTATCATTTTAAATCCCTTCAAGGAAGTGAAATTTGAAGCAAGTCGAACAACACATCTAGCTGTGAAAGCAAAAACGTTTAATCATGCTGGGCCATTAAAATAATCCTTATCTTGGATTGGAATTAAAAAACAGAAATCCATATAGCTAAATATTTTTCTTGGCTTCAAGAAACATATTTGCCTAATTTTAGGAAAATTGACCTACACGTATGATTCTAATCGTATAACAGACTGCCATAAAAAATGCCAAACCATTAAAAAAATGAAATGAAGGATGATGTACAATAAGCAGAAAAATCATAGTAACCTGTGGTTGATATCATTTAAAAATTTTTAATTTACTTCTGAGTTCTCAGAATAATAAAGTATTACCAATTATAGAAATATTAAAAAATTAAATTCACCATTGAGAAAATTTTTTTCACGTGTGAATGGAAAACTTATACTCCTTTGAGATTATGGAGTTTATATTTCATGTTGTAGGGGGGAGAAGTGGGGAGTTTGGCCTAGTGATCTCCAGATTCAAATTTATTTAGTCTCTCTCAATGAATAAAATACAATAATACAGTATTTCAGCATATATTTGAAGTTATAGTATGCAACCTTTCCAATAATCCACTGGCGTTAGCTACATGTTATTGACTATCTTAATCGGACCCTGCAACTAACCTTATAATGTTACAATGCAATGTCTCACTGATATACATGTTTTGTACTATGTATGTATGTATTAAACAAATATGAAAATAAAGGAGGTTACGAAAAAAAAAAATATTTATATATACTGTGCAATTATGAATATTTTTTTTAAATTAGTACATCAATTAATTTGTTGTTTCATGTCGAAGGTAGGATTTAAAATATTTTATAGTACAAAGTCATAACACACGAGTGTTTGACAAAACATATAAAAGTACTTATTCTTTGATGGTAATAAGTTACATTGTGTTTTTATAGTTTATAATTTACCAAAATACATAACTGCTGCAAGTTATATTTTTTATAACAGATATTAGGAAATAAACTATTCAATAAAAAAGAATATGCATGTTTTGCATACCATCTATACGTATCTATAAGTACTTTTCTTACTGAACTTTTATAAGTGTTTAGTTACAAATATTAATGTTTCAAGGCTTTAAAGAATTTTTTTTCTCTTTTTATTTACTACATCCGCACTTCTCAAATAAAAAATTAACAATCAGCAGATTGCATGACATTGATTAAATAAATATCATGTAAGGAATGAGAACAGCACCCATTGGTACCTCTTATTTGGCTTTTCTTACTTCCTCATGTTAGTAGGTTCCTCTTCCACATTCTTTTTTAGTCTTCTCCTAGTATTCTCAAGCATGAGAGTCGTGGCCATTTTTCCTATAAGTGTGTTTTACTGTCCCAGTAATTTTGAGTGAAAATTGTAGTATGTTCGTATGCATTCATTTTAAGTCAGTATTTAAAGTGTTGTTATCTACGTACCACGGTGCTTTGGTGATGTCTTAATATTTTAGACTAGAAAGATTGTAATTGTTTGATGTGAGTATGTTAATCTATTCCATAAATTTAAAGAAAATTTTAAAATTGATGATTTTCATGTTGCTGAAATTTTTAATATTTTATGGAAAAATTATTTGAATTTTTCTAACTTTTATATGATTTATTGTATACCCCATATAGTCATTTAAATACAGTGGCACTAGGAAAAGTTCTTTATTTTTATCATAAGTAAAAATTTATGTTTCTACTTCAAATAGTTAAGTACTTGAGAATAACATGATACTACTAGGACAGAGGAAACCAATTTTTTGTTTTTGACAACAGAAAAGGCCAATAATTCTTTACCATTAATCCTGATAGCAGTTGGTCCAGGAAAAATAAGAAAAAAATAAAAATATTTTTATTTCTTTTAGTATCTACAGTGTTAATCGTATCCATTAAAAACTTGGCAAATGTTAAAAACATTACAAAAAAGTATTTTTTCATTCTAATTCCATTGATTTTATCTAATAACTATATTACAAAAATTATTATTAAATTAATGAAATTAAATCTTCCTATTTTTGGAAAATTTCTTTAATCTGTTCTCAGGATGCTTGATCTAAAATAAAGTATTAATTAATAACAACAAAGATATTTATAAATCTATTGCACCCAATTAATTTGTCTTTGAATAGTTATGTATGAATAAAGAACTTTTAAAAAATGGTAGAAACAAGTAAGTTTAGTTTCATTAAAATAATAATTATTATAATGTATTTCTTTTTCCAGAAATGATTTTTACAAAAAAATTATAAAATTGGTATAAACCTAATTTTTTTTAAAAATAAATAATTCAAATTTTATACATTATAGTCTCAAAACCTTTTATTTCTCTTATAAGTCCGACGTTTTGGCCAATCCGGCCATCTTCAGGGACAATCTTAATACAACTTTGAAACTATATAATTTAAAAAACTCTAACTCCATGCAGTCTATTCTGCCCAGGTCAAAAACATCAATTTCTAATTAGTCAAATATTCACTTAAAACAAAATCAAAATCATTCATCATCAGACACTATTCCTTAAAACTTTTATCAAGTTGTGATAAATATATAGTTTCAGAGTTGTATTAAGATTGTCCCTGAAGATGGCTGGATTGGCCGAAACGTCAGACTTATAAGAGAAATAAAAGGTTTTGAGCCTATAATGGATAAAATTTGAATTATTTATTTTTAAAAAATTACCAGTCTCAAGAAAATATTAACATTATAAATAAACTAATTTTTTTTTTTTTTGGGGGGGGGGCGTAAAATGTAGTTTAGTTTCTTTAACTAGAAAATATAAAATTGGTTATTAACTTGTAAATTAACATACCTAAAACAAAAGAAGTTCAGTCATTAAAATGGGAGTGTTTCATATCATTTCATTATTCATCTGATTTTATCAATGTTTTTTGTTTTTTTATTTATAATATAATAACAAATCTTGCAAGTATTATTCTCCAAGTGCTTTTATTACTTGATAATTTATTTCTGTAGCTACCTGTTCCTCAGGCTATCTTTCTGTTTTCTTTTTTTCATTTCTTCTATTTGCTTTGTTACAGTTTAATGAAGAGGAAGAAGATGAAGACAGTGCAACGACTCAACTTATTGATCAGAAGACTTTGCAAGAATTGATATTTAAGATCCTAACAAGCAATAAAATACCTAGCAACACGTTGCCAACAGAGGAAGTTGTCTTCCTTGAGCAGCACACGACCGAACCAACTTATTCATTCCTAATTAATCCTTCAGTTCTGCAGAATATATCAGGAAAGCAAGTGACACCTGCTATAAAAAGTAATTATTTTATTGTTTGTAATCCTTCAGTCTGATAAACAATAATTATTGAAAAAATGATAAAACTATCAATAATTAAATAATAATTTTCATCATTAATAAACATTTCATAATGTTTGTTAATAATGAAGTGTAAATTTGACGAGATAGCAAACAATTTCACATTCGCGAAAATGTTGCTCGTTCAACATTACCTTCAATCAGATGATATAATATTTAATAATCTTCATTCAAATAGTGAAGATATTTCCTTTGTTTTAATTCAAACAGATTGATAAAAATAAATTATTAGATTTTTTCCTTTTTTTGTCTAAAGTTAAAATAAATTATTTTTTTAAATCAGGACTGTTTTACCATTAAAATATATTACAGAAATGGTGCAATGATCCACTTAATTTTTCGGTTATTATTATTATGAATAATCAATAAAATTAGCAATGTTCTCATTCAAAACCGCCTCAAACTAGTTTAAAAATTTTTTTTTAACAATTTCTCACCCTCCATCTAGCAGAGCCGTATTGGCCTAAATAATCTCAGTCCATATAGATTCAAAAATATGTTCATAGTGTTTTATATAGCTCAAAAGAGTTAATGTATTTATATTTATAGGCTTCATTAAAGAATCATATACCTCTTTTTGTATACCATTTATTTAATAAATTTACAATCATTAATATGAATTTCTAATAATTTTTTTACAGGGATGACCACATTAAAAAGCCAGTACTCTCCCGATTTTGACAGTTTGCTAAAGACAGTTGAACATATAACTTCAACAATGCCAAAAGAAAAACTATTATCTCTTTTATCTAGTTTGATTAATAAAGCAACGTTGAACAAAGAAATGTCTAGTAATCAATAATAAAGTTTTTATAATACAATTTGTATTATCCATTTAAAAGATTTGCAAAGAAATTTTTTTTTCTCAAATTTTTTTGAAAGATCACTTTCTCACTCTTGCTCTCTCTTCCTCTGTCTATATGGAAAAGTATAAATTATAATACTCAACCCATTTGGCAGGTTTACTTTTTATAACTAACTTCAATGAATTATTAATACAATATTATTCACGCTGTGTTTAATTAATTAAATAAATAGTTGTAGTATTTAATTTAATAACTTTTTATTTTATTTGTATTATTTGCTTTAGAAGTTTATTATTATTTTAGGAAAAAAAAAAAACAGATGTATTTACATATACATATTTTGAATTATATTTAAATGTAAGAGAAGAAACAATTGCTAAGGGTTGTTAAACTGTTGCTAAGGCGTGTCTAGCAACAGGGCGAAAATCTTCATTTTAAAATCAGTTGCTACTAATTATATGTCTAGTGTAATTCATTACTAGCCCTGTCTGTGTACATTATGTGTTTGTTTGAACACTTTTAATGTTAATTGTGACTATTATAATGCATTAGCAGATCCTGACTGGGTATTAGTTTGACCTGTGGTTTAAATACAGTTTTATTATCAATATTAATCATTACTACAACCAGACCCTGTCTGCCCTCATTAAGTGCTAATTTGGCCATTTTGGTTTTTGTACATCTTGACTGTTTATGACTGTCTACTGTGTTTATGAATACAATTATGGTAATTACTTTAATTAAGGGTATGAATACTGAATGCATTAAAGAGCCAGTATAGGTGTGGGCTCACCTACTTTTGACCAATTTGAGAGTTGCAGCGGTATTTATGACTGCATAGCAATAACTTTGAACTGAGAATTGTCTTCCTCTGACCTATCAGAGTGGATCATCTTTTTCTTGAGGGCCGTTCCATCTCGTCTCTTACCATTAGGAGTCATCACCTAGTATTTTATTTTATAGATATCTATTAATTTTGTAAATTTGTTTTTTTCTTTTCTTAATTTGTTTTGCTAATTTTATTTTATTTTTTTTTTTTGTTTACTTTTATTCATTATTTTATGTTTATGTTTTATATTGTTGGCCTCACCAAATAAATGTTTATATCTGAGCCAGTTTTTTTTTTGTTCTTTTCTTTGTTTTTTTGTCCTTCTTTTCTTCAAAAAACTAAGTCAATTGGATTTAATAAACATATAGATTGAAGAATCAACACATTATCTTTTAATCATTTTTTAACAATTAATCACTGATTACATTGAAAAAATTAAACATATGTTTCAATGTTAATTGAATTAAAAAGAAAAAATGTGTGTTTATAGCATAGTTGGACAAAAGCTCAAAGATTTGTATTCTT
>NW_027112666.1:158590-163305 GCF_000696795.3 Halyomorpha halys | reverse complement strand
ATATATATATAGTTGACTGTAAAACTTAAATATATGAAGGTGGTCAGAGTTGTGGTCAAAAAAGAACAAATAGTTTCTGATAAGGAGTGACTCCTCCTTGACGCTTCTGATTTATTGTTAATATCTGTTTAACCTATTGCTTTGAACAGCCCTGATGAAGCCCTGCAAAGTGGGGCAAAACGTTATAAACTATTTGTTTTTTTTTTACTGCAATCCTGACCATCTTCTTATATTTTTATTCTTCAGGTACTTAAGGTATTTTCACTAATAATTACTCATTCGGGAGTATTTTCAGGAAGGTGGTGGAGAATGTAAGTAAATAAGAAAATTATGATGTGGGAGATGAGGAAGTATGGAATACAACCTGACTCTTTGGTATTTCGATCAATACCTAGAATAAATACTTAGAGAATTAAGAAGCAATCTGGATCATGTATTCCATCTATGCTTATTTTAGCATGTGCTGAGAGTTACATTTGTGATCACAAGAGCCATGCAATAACTAACTAGAATAATTAATATATTGAATAAATAATTGGACACAAAGCATCTGTGACTTACATGAGTGGTAAATTAAATTGAAGAATAAAAACTGAGTTTTCTGGGCGGGCTTCATTTCTGACTTACCTGGCACTATGAACAGAACTACTTTAGTGTGTGGATGTGGCTTGAGGTTTAAAGGGATTGTTATGTAGTTGTAATTTGCTACAAAGAGTTGTATTTTAAATTATTGTAGTTTTCCAATCTTACTATTTCCCCTACTTTGAATTTCATTTAATGGACAAATTATGTTTGTTTTGAAAATCAAATTACTGGAGAAGCATAAAATATAATTTCCAAGAAATACTAATTATACTAGCTTAAATTAACTGATTTAAAGACATACAATATATATCTGAAACACAGAAATCCAAAAGGAAATAGATCCAAATTTTTCAAGAATCCTTGAATTCAGATGATTGGTTTTAAAATATTTGTTTAACAATATGACTGAGGTCCTCAATTGTAAAACGGAATCTAAAATTTTTTGCTGATTAAATTTGTTGTTATTACCAGCTACTTAAAGGTTGATTTCATAATTTGTTCATAAATTGTTGCTGAATGCAAAACATTGTAATTAATTAAATTTTTAACAGTTTCATTTCTTCAATTACCATGTTTTACGACTGATGTCTCATTATTAGATCAGTTGTTTTAAATTACATAAAAAATAAATTTGAAAAAACATTGATTCACAATATTTTAATTACTACTGTATTAAATAAATTAAATTTATTCTATTTTACATTGGAAACTGAAAAAAAGTCAACAAATCAGGAAAAGATATAAATTTTTGAAGAGAAAATAATATTTAAAAATAATAAAAAGTCTGCACACAATATTTTTTAAAATGTGTAATTTTGTTTAAAACAACAGCGCTTCAGCTATATAGCCATTACAATTCATAACTTGTATTATTTAAATAATTTGAGTCTGATTTGCAATATGCCTACTGATGGCTATATAGGCAAAACAGTGTTTTTTTTTTATCCCTCTAAAACAGAAAAACATTAAATTAATAGGTTGCATTACGTATGGTTACATAATTCAGATTGGATACTATCTTTTTCTACCAACGGTACTTGAAGGTATACGGTGAAATACTTATCTGATGTCTTGATGTATCTGTTCCATATGAATTCTACTAGTAATATTTGGTGGTGAGGGGTTTAATGTTTTAAAAATATACCTTTGGTGAAATATTTTGCAGTCCTTTTATTATATCTTCAATCCTCATATCTCCTTATTACAATAAAAAACAGATTATATAATCAGTTAATTGTTAGTTTACTTATTAATATTTAAACTATTTCCTTCATATTTATTAAGTTAATAAGAATAAAAGGAAGTCAATAATAATAATAATAATAAGATTTACCATAATTAAAGTAATTATTTCCTTTTAAGTTCGATAGAGCACTAGTAGGTTTTTGGAACCTAACTCCAGTACTGGCTCAAGCAATGATTTATGCAGATGATATTGTACTAATAGCTGACTCTAGAGAGGCTAGTCTGACTAAAGAGGCTCTTCAGACATCCTTGGATGAATGGAATGAGGAACTAAAGATAAGAGATTTTCAAATAAACCCTAACAAAAGCAAAATTATGTGTGTAGGAAGAGAAAACACAGAGCCTAGAGTTTTGTGTAATAGTGAACCCCTAGAACTTATGAATACTTATACATAACTGGGGACCATAATAAGTAAGGATGGTAAAATCGACAAGGAGGTTATAAATCGAGTGAAGAAGGCCAATGGAGTGTACCATTAGATTTCCAAAACTCTTATGGGCAAGCAAGAAGTAAGCAGAGATGCCAAAATACGGATATTTAAATAGTTTTCATCCCAGTACTCCCATATGGATCACAAAGCTGGACATCCCTTGACAAGCACATAGGAAGGATAACGTCAGCAGAAATGAGATTCCTCCGAAAAATAGTTGGTAAGACCAGGAGAGCCTGTGTCAGAAATGAAAGGATTCAGGAGGATCTAGATATGAAATCAGTGCGAGACACAATGCAAGAGGGGCAACTGAAGTGGTATGGACACGTCTGTAGAATGGATGATAACAGAAAAGCCAGATAGTATTTGGAAGGAAGACGGCTTCGTGGTAGACCACGTTGCATGTACTCTGAGTACATTGGAAAACTAGGGGCTGCAAGAGGACGCACCATCCCAGAGATGAGAAGACTAGCCAAGGACAGAAGTTCAATTGTGTTGCTGCCTATGGGTTTTTAACAGAACTATCAGCTTTGCTCCAGAAATGCTTCCCTTTTTTGGCGTTTATCGGAACTATTTGCTCCAGATGATACTTGGCAGTTTCTGAACTTATTAATTTAGCTCTTGAGAAATGCTGCTCTTGGTACTAAAATTATTATATGAGCTCCATCTGGTGGCACTTTTGTTGTTAAAAATATTTTTTTTATATTAAAAATTAACATTTTCGTTATAAATCGCTAATTATGATTTTATTTTTTAAATTTACTGTTACATTTAAAGACGACTATTTAATTATTAAGATATAATTAATAATAATTTATTATATATTTAGTGAATGTTAATTGGAATGGAAAGTTTCACTAAATAAGAAGTCTCCTTCTTGGAAAAGAGAAATATATATATGTGTGTGATTCCTTTAATTTTCTTGTAAGCTGAGGATAATCTTTGTTTGTGTTTTAAAAGATAGAGATATGTGGAATAATAAACTAGATGTTTTTTCCAAAGATTAAAATTTTAGTTATTTTTTTGTTACAAGGAAATAATGTTTTGAGGAATTCAAATATGGATGACTATTTTATATTGGAAGATAGTTGGCTATATGGAGCAGACTAGGATGATAGTCCAGGGGGTGGTCAATATAGGTACAAAATAATTAAAAAATGTTTACTGGTAACCAACGCTTCAGCACACTTTGCAGGGCTTCGTCACGGCTAAATGAAAACAAGATTAAAAAATTTTAAGATATGAGAAGAAAATTAAAGTTAGGCGGAAAGTTCGTTACCATTAAATAGCTTTTTAAATATTTTATACCTTTATTGACCACCACTGGGACTATCTTCCTATAATGGATGACTACCAACATACTTTGGAAATATATACCAAAATATTACCAATTTTTGTATTTATATATTTATAATATACCGATATATTTTTGCATCAGTATATTTTAGTATTTAGGCACAGTTTCGAATCCTGACATATTCGTCTTGAATATAGAGGTGCCTCCCACTGTAAGATGGTTACATTGTAATTCCTTGTGTGAATGTACTAAGACTTTAGGATTCTGTTAAATTCATATGCTAGAATTATATAGTAATAATATTATATAAATTATATTCTATAGTAAATTATATGAATGTGACTAAATATAAACTAACATCTTCCAAGGACCACCTTCTACTTCAATAATTTGTTTAATGGATCATTTTAACAAGGTAACAATATTGTTTACAGTAGTACACAACTAAGCACCAAATATTCTGGATTTTAAGGAATGTGTTTTTCTTTCTTTTTTTTTTTTTTTTATTACTACCAAAAATTTTGTTAAAGTATTTCAGATAACCCTGATTTGTTTGGTTCCTTCAGTTGTTTTTAGGACATTAGGTGAACAAAAATTTTAACAAAGATTATTAATAAAATATAAAACAGTATATATTTATCTATGTGAGCTTCATATAATAACATCAAATTTTTTAATAAAATTTTCTTGAAAATTATCTGATAACTTTCTCTTCATCGAATTATTCTCTCTGAATTCGACACTAAAGACTATATAGATTAACTTAAGGTACATCCAGTGTTTGAAAATTCTACTTGATATGATTGTCTTCATTGGCTTCATGCGCCTGAAAAATAATTTGAATATTTTAAATTATTATTATTACATTGTTTTTATGGATAAAATTGTAACTAACAAAATGGGCAAGATTTTGTTTTCCCTTTGAAACCACTCACAATGAAGCTGTTCAGTTTCCAAATAAATTTCATTGTCATCAGTTGAAAAATAAAGGATTAAGTAGAGTGACAAAGTTCTACCTAGAGAGAACTTTCAATAGGGAATCGTAATGTTGAGACTATGTTATGCAAAATTATAAAGCAGTTAAAACTAGTCAAAGCTAGGTAACAATTGGTTAACACTTTAACATGGTTTAATTAAAACTACTCATCTAAGAAATT